>NW_008592632.1:39348-76593 GCF_000691845.1 Merops nubicus
AAAATTTTTAGTTTCAAAATACATTCAGCTTCCATGTCATTCTGGTATTCTGTTTATTAATGCTATTTTTTTTTTTTTCCACCAATGTTTCTTAAACCTTAAAAAATGAATCCTAGTGTTCCCAGATAAGGTATCGAAGTTTAAGTACTTCTAATTTTACTCAGACATTAGGTAGAAGAAAGTATTACTCAATGTATTCTTTTAGATAAATTAAAAATATTTTTTCTTGCTGAAAGTACTAAATACAAACCTGCAACAAAGTTTCAATGCTCCTATTTTATTACTTGTTAATATATTTGCTTTTAAAATACATTTTGCAGTTTAGGTTGGGTGGGGTTTGTGTTTCCATCTACCCCAAAAAAACCCCCCCCCCCAAGCATCACAAACATTCTGGTAAAACTGCACTGCTGACTTTTTAAAGACATCCATTCCTCATTTATATTCTGTAAATATGATAGAATAAAGATCTGAAGTTTTCTTACAATTTTGGATTTCCAATTAAATGAGACAGTCCTGGCAATTGAAGACATATCTTTAATGAAATAAGATGAATTGCTTTTAGGACTAAAGTTTGTTTTGCAGATGACAGGGTTTTCATTGTTTTCCTTTAGTAAGTGAATCAGAAACTTTAATTTTCTAGTTGACTGAAGCGATATGTTAAGGTTTTGTATGAGCATAATTTGCAACGGTATAAATTCCACACATGGTGCATAAAATAAGATGGTTTTTCGTCTTTAAGAAGCTGAAGAGGTGAAGGACTGGGGAATTTGTTTAACACTTTTTTAGTGAATATATGTGACAAAAGAAGCATAAATAAGCATAGTAATATCATGGAAGACACTCATCATTTGGTTGCTGGAAACATAAATTCCACAGCATAGTGTATGGAGTAATTACTAGAGCACATGATTATTTTGCACTGTCTTGGATATGGTGATGGCTCTGACATTTTATAAGAACACGTGGAGAATTCAAATTTTGTTTAACATAAAATTTATATAAAGTTTGATCATATATTCATTTTAAATAAGAATTACTGTATAGCAATACAGTAGCAAGTACCAAAACCTAGATTTTAAAATTCTAGGAATCAAAATGAATTATCAGGTTATGTAAATATATAGAAATAGCATCATTTTGAAAGGTGACTCCACAAAGGTGATATTTAAACATGTTTGTGCTAGCAGGATGTGTGTGTGTTGTCAAGGATTGCAATTCCTGTCTGTTTGAGAGCCTGGTACATTAGGACCATATTGGAGTAACTCTCCACTAGCTCTACAGATAAAGTGAAAAATGTTTCCATTGTTGAGAGTTCCCATCCCTTTGGAATGTTACGTGACCTAAGGAAAAAGTACAAACAGAGCTGACCTTGTGGTGGAGAATGAAACAGGCAAGGGAAAGAAAGGGCTGAATTTCTTAAAAAGCTAACTTTAGTTTGCCCTTACTTCTTTATGCAAGAGATTGAACTGTTGCAAAGTAAGGACTGAGGACGTTTGCTGCTGTTGCCTGAAAAATTAGGGATTTTTTTGGGGTTGGAGCCTCCTTCACAGGGTGGAAAAGGCCAACGGAAACGTTACTGGGCATGTGCTGAGGCTGTAGCACTTCCGTGCTGGCTTGGGAGGGAGGGCCTGTCCCTGACGGTGCTGTGGCTGGTGATGGACTTTACATCCAGCTGTGCTGCAGGAAGTATGGAAAAGTCATCTTTGCAGGAAGAAACATTCTTGAACCTGTGCACGTTTAATAGGCGGCTATTTTTGTATGTACATAACATTATAAATATATGGAGTGTTTTCTATTTTAAAATGTTTATTTGAGGCAAATGAAAAACTTTAGACACTGTGAGGGGCGAGGCCATTAGGGTAACAAATGGATTGCTTCTTAAAAATACATCTTTAAAATTGAATTATGCAACTGTTGAATGACAAACAACTTTGTGATAGGCAATCTCCTGAGAGTTTGAGGGTATCCCTGTGATTTTTTTTTATGTACATTAACTTCAACTGTTACTTAAATTATACAACTCAAGTTGTACATATAAAAATATAACCAAAATAATGGCTAAAGATGCTAGTAGATAATATTATCGCCATAGTTTTTAATGCTATGATCAGTATATTTTAATTGTATTTAATTACAAAATATGAAACCTTTTTTAAAATTATGTTGGTGATAGCCTCAATATGGAGTTAGCTAGAAACAGAAGCTTCCATTTGTCAGCCCGTGGGTGACAAACCTGCCTGCAAAAGGTGTGCCCAGGTGGAGGACCTCCTGCAGCACATGGCTGAGCTGTAGGAGATGGTGAAAAGTCTGCATAACATCAGAGAGGAAGAAAAAGAGATTGATAGCTGGGTCCAAGTGCAATCTGCCCATGGCCAAACAGCCAAAAACTCTTCCATTGTCACACCCAGAAAGTGGAGCCAACAACGCTGAGGAATGGAGACTTGCAGAGGTAAGAGCTAGCAGGAGAAGGAGACCTTCCTTGAAATTTGAGGTGCCCCTGCAGAACCCCTTTACAGTTCTGCAGAGTGAAGAGGAAAAGAAGCTTGCATCAGGTAACACCTCAGAGCTGGGTAAGAGCAGCCAGATCGGCTCCCTGTGTAATAACTAGTGCAACCAAGAAAAAGTGACAGGTGTTAGTAGTAGGTTACTCTCTTCTGAAAGGTAGAGGTACCCACTTGCTGACCAGATCCACTATGTAGAACGGTGTGCTGCTTACTGGGGGCTCATATCAGGGATGTCACTGAGAGACAACCAAACCTTGTACATCCCACTGACATTCACTGCTGGTGTTTTATGTGGGCACCAGTGATGCAGCCAGGAGCAATCTGAAGAGTATCAAGAAGGGACTACAGAGCCCGAGGAGTGGTGGTGAGGACTCAGGATGCAGGTAGTGTTTTAATCAATCGTTTTGGTCAAGGGGAATAGGCTTGAAAGGGCCAGTCAGATTGGGAAAAATCAATAAATGGTTACAGGAATGGTGTCAGAGCCAGGGCTTTGGCTACTTAGACCACAGGACTCGCTTTGAGAAACCTGGTTTCCCTGGGGGCTGGTGGGGTCTCTCTCTCAAAGAAGGGTGAGAACATCTTGGGCCACAGGCTTGCCAATTTAGTAAAGAGGGTTTTAAACTAGAGTTGTTGAGGGAGGAGATCCTCAATCCATCCCATTCTGAGGCCAGTGCTACTAATAGATGCCCTAGGTCTGGAGAAGAATCACAGGACAGCAAGAGAGCACCTGAAGCGCAAGGTGCTGCAATTCAGTAAGTCAGCTTCAATGGGGGCCCAATTTAAATGCCTCTACAAATGCACAGAGCATGGAGAACAGACAAAGAGTTATAGATTTGTCCACACTTCTAGGGCTATGGTGTTATTGGCATCACTGAAACATGACTGGGATGGCTTCTAAAACTACAGCGTGGGAATAGGTGGATATAAGCTCTTTAGGAAAGACGAGAAGAGGAGGGGATATAATGCTGTATGTCAGTGATCAGCTGGAGTCCACGGAGCTTGGCCTGGGGATGGATGAGGAGCTGACTAAGAGCTTATGGGTCAGGGTTAAAGGGAAGGCAGGGGAAGGTGGTATCATAGTGTGAGTCTGCTACAGGCCACCTTACCAGAAATACCCAGTGGATGAGGCTCTTTATAGACGGATAGGAGTGGCTTTGCTTTCACAAGTTCTGATCCTCCTGGGGGGTTACAATGACCATGGTATCTGTTGGAAGGACAGCAGTGCAGGACACCAGTGGTCGAGGATGTTCCTGGAATGCATTCTTGATAATCTCCTTCTCTAAGTGGTAGAGGAACCTATGAGAAAAGGTGCTATGGTGGACCTTGTTCTCACCAATAAGTAGGAGTAATGTGTGGTGGCAACCATCAAGACTTCACCAAGGGCATATCGTGTCTGAACAATTTGATGTCCTTCTCTGATGGAGTTAGAGCATCAGTGGATAAGGGAAGAGCAACTGATGTAATTTACCTGGACTTGTGCAAAGTGTTTGATACTGTCCCACATGACATCCTGGTCTCTAAATTGGAAAAGCATGGATTTGATGCATGTACCACTCAGTGGATAAGGAACTGGCTGGATGATAGCACTGAAATAGTTGCTGTCAACCGCTCAGTGTCCAAGTGGAGACCAGTGATGAATGGAGTTCCTCAGGGATTGGTACTGGGACCAGTGCTGTTAAACATCTTTGTCGGTGATGTGGATAGCAGAATGAAATTCACCCTCAACAAGTTTGTGGATAACACCAAGCTGTGTGATGAGGTGGATACAATGGGGAGAAGGGAGGCAGGAGGCCATCTAGAAAGTCTTTGACAGGCTTGAGAGGAGGGTTCATGCCAACCTCATGAAGTTTAACAGGGCCAGGTATGAGGCCCTGTGTCTCTGTCAGGGCAATCCCAAGCACAAATACAGACTGAGCAAAGTATGGATGGAAAGCAGCCCTAAGGAGAAAGGCTCAGGAGTGCTGACTGATGAAAAGCTCAACATGAGCAACAATATGCAGGTGCAGCCTAGAAGGCCAGCTGTATCCTGGGCTGCATCAAAAGAAGTGTGGCCAGCAGGTCAAGGGAGGTGGTTCTTGCCTTCTACTCTGCTCTTGTGAGACCCCTCCTGGAGTGCTGCATTCAGCTTTGGAGCTCTCAACACAAGAAGGACATGGACCTGTTGGAGTGGGCCCAGAGGAGGGTCACGAAGATGGATCAGGGGGCTGGAATGCGTCTCCTAGGAGGACAGACTGAGAGAGTTGGGGTTGTTAGCCTGAAGAGGAGAAGTCTCCAGGGAGACCATACTGCAGCCTTGCAGTATCTGAAGGTGGCCTACAAGAAAGCTGGGAAAGGACTTTTTACAAAGGCTTGTAGTGATAGGACGAGGGGTAATGGCATCAAAGTGGAAGAGGGTAGATTTAGGTTAGAAATTAGGAAGAAGTTCTTTACTAGGAGGGCGGTGAGACATTGGAACAGGTTGCCCAGGGAAGTTGTGGATGCTCCATCATGGGAGGTGTTCAAGACCAGGCTGGATGGAGCTTGAAGCAACCTGGTCTAGTGAGAGGGGTTGGAACTAGGTGATCTTTAAGGTCCCTTCCAACCTGAACCATTCTGTGATTCATTCTGTGATGGTAACCTGTGAGATCGGTTCACTGGGATAAGCCAAAAAATGATTAATAAAATTTTCTTATTCAGTCAATTGATTGAATTCTTATCCAGTTGATTGGATCGATTTCTGTCTCATAGGATTGATCCCATGCTGTGATCCGGAGTCAGCATGAGAGTTAAAGGAAAAATTATACATCTGTGTGACCTGAGCACCAATTTCTGATCTTTTTTTAAAAAGCCTGGATTTAGGGGAGACAATTGTATTACTTCCTCATGTTTGAACAGAACAACCTTAGGAATACTCTATCCTCTGAGAGACTGACGAACATTATGTTCAAGGATAGCTGTGTTCTGTAGTAATTGCTCTTGTGGAATTAACTGCTGCTGCTGGGCACATTCTTAATCTAGCTCATTTATTTCTGATAGCCATGGAAGGGCAGAGCTCATTGCAAGTTCTGAGACTATTCTGACAAAGCATGATTAGTTTCTATTAGGTTTTGCTGCCTTGGTTTCCAGTATGCAAAATAACTAGTTTCAAGTTAGTGGTGTAATTCTACCCAACCTACCTGTGTAGTCATCTAGGAAAGTCTTCCACACTCGGTGGCTTTTATCTCATGAAGCAGGAATTAGTCTGTCCTCCAAGGCCTCATGGAATGTATCCACCCTCTGAAAGCATGTTGTGCTAGCTGCTGTTTCACTGGCTGTGGGAGAGCTTCATCATGGATTAGGAGAAGAACATACTTTAAAGCATCTTTCAAGTTTTGTGTTGCACAGAATCATGATTAAGTTTTTAGGAATGGTTTTAATTAATGATGGTGCATACATAATTACTAAAATTCTCTTTGTAAAGGTAAGCATGATTCAAAAATGTATGGTTTTACAAGAGCATTTTTGTACTTGTGAAATGGCTCAAAAGAGTGGAAAGTATAGTTTTGTACAGTATGAATGTTATTTTACTACCGCCACGTTCTGACTCAAGAGCAACATGTGCATACATTTTTGAATGAAAGACTGTTCCAGTTACTCAGTGTTCAGGCTGAATTTATTATGAAATATTTAAATGACATTAATATTCTCTTTGAGCAAAATAACAGTTTTTGTGGGAGGTCAGTGCTCATTCAGCTTGTTTCCTTATTCTTAAAATTGTCCATCATACGAAGGATTTGTTTCACTAATCTTCTGTACCACTGAAAAGAAAAAAGAAAAAAAAAATGGCCGCAAATTCTAGCTTAAGACAGGTTAACTCCCTCTTCCATCTGCAGTAAATGGACATGGCAGGGACAAAACCTTCATTCCCACTATCTGTCTTATTAGACTTTGGAAGCAGTAGTCTTTAGTTTAATACAGGCCCTGTCCTCCAGCTGGATTTGTGAAGGGAAATGCTCCCACATAGAGCTGATTGAAAATAATGCTTCTTTTATGTGAACATGTTAAACCTATCTAGACCTTATGGCTCTTGATACAGTGAATGCAATCTACTAGTTGTCAGTATTTCGTAGAAGTGAACAATTTAGCCTATGATGTCTCAGTCCCCTGTCATATTACAAACTTCTATTTATCATCTAAGTAATTTGCATTGTATAGTGCTCGTGGTTTCTTTATGTTGCTGATTTCTATATTCACTTTAAAACTTGATCTAAATTCCTTATGCCTTTTGCAGTACATTAGCAAAAAAATGCTTCTTGCACATTGTTCAGTTTATAGTAGAGAATATTACTTTTTTATTGGTAATTGCACAGCAGATTATTATGTGGTGGAAAAAACCCCATTCTTTTCCGAGGGCATAAAACCAAGTTCCTGTCTGTGTTGCGGATGTTAAAAATCCCTTGACACTCAAAGAAGAAGAGTGGGAGTATTAACTCTCAGGAACCCTTGGCTGAGTATCCATGAAAAGAGTCTTTCTCCTCCCAGCACAGGGGACTACGCTTGTTAGGAATGCTTACTGTGAAAGAAACACTTTATGTAATCTTAATAAATAAAATAAATTTAAGAGCATTTTCTTAAGCAGGAGAGGAGGAATGGGAACAAGTTCAACTTTTTTTTTTTATGTTATTAAGAAATATACAGAGTAGGAGACATTATCTGAGGAATTGTCCAAGCTTCTAAGCATGAACTGCTTTGGGGAAATGACTGTAAAAATAATTTTCCCTACCTGTTTTTAATATTTGATAACTTCAGTGGAAAAAACAATGTCATTTTTCTCTCTCTTCCAAAAGGTAGATGCAAAGAATAGCAAAACCACTTGCGCCGTAAAGGTCGTGAGGGCCTTGGAAGTAACTTTTAACATAGTAGCAGAGAACTTCTTAATTGTTAGAAATGGCCAGAGTTTTTCAGTCAGGGTGGCCTCTGTAGGTACTCAAATTAGTGAGTGGCACATAAAAATAAAGGGTCTTGCACTGTAATTCAGTATAATCAGAGCCTCTATAATGCTTTTATTAGTTTTCTTTGCAAACTTTTAACGGATTTTGCAGCTTGGCAAACTTTTGCATATATGTAGAAGCCTAACTCCATGGGCCACAAGAGTCAAGCCTTTGGAAAGGTGGAGCTGTTCTTGTCGGCGTGGGTTCTCTCGGCTGACACAGGTCTGGCAGAGAGCAGGAGACAGGGCTACTGTGCTGAGGGGAGTTGCTGGCTGCCCTTGCTAGAGCCCAGGGCTTTGTGTGCTCTGGTTGTTAAGACAAACAGGGAAAGCGAGTGCCAAGAGAGACAGCCCTGCAGAGCTGCGGATAGATGTTATTATTTTTAAGAAGAAACCCTCTGGTGATATAACAGGGCTGACCCTGTTAGCGGAGGCTTCATAAATCTTTCTCAAGTGAAAGTTCTGGCTGCGCAGGTTGGAGGGCAGACAAAAGAATCAAAAGAGCCAGGATGTGAAGTCTCTGTACTGTACATGTGAGGGCTGCCTATGGGACTCTGCAATAATACAACAATAGCCAAGATTGTAAGGCACAGCTTCAGTTCACTGCCTGCTTTCAACTGCCTCTAATAACAGTTTTAATTTTAGATTCCTCACTGCCTTCTGCTTAAAATCTTAACAGTAATAATTCTTTACCAAAACCAAAATTTAAAAAAGAAAAAAAAAAGATATATAAATAAAAATTAATAAATACAATTGAAATCTCAGAAGACTCATTTCTCTCTTAGTAATATAGTGTGAATCAAAGACGGTAATTAGAATAGAAAACATAAAAGGATAAAGTGGCTAGAATATAAATGTTTTATTCATTTTGACTTTCAACATATTTGCCATGCTGTGATGGAAAGATCTTCATATAATATATGTCAACCAGAGGAGACCTTTTTATCTTATCATCTGCTAATCATTTGAGTTAGATGCTTTAAAATGGAGAACCTTCTCAAAGCTGACTGATGGAGCCTCCTTGGAGCATACTGATGATGCGTCAGTCTCATAGTCCTGAATGAAACTGAGAAACTTTCTTTGTGGTTAATACATTCACCTGTTCAAACATGTTATGTATATTCCATATACACATATCATGTCTTACTCCATCAGTACTGAAGCTGCAGGCCTTGGTGTTTGCCAGCTGTGTACTGGTGACCCTGCAAATGGAATAGATACTTTTCAGGTCCAAAAATCACAAGACTTCTGCCATTTGAGTTAACCAGCCTTACAGTAGCATTTAGGTGGTTTTGCATTGCAGCAGGTATTAGAGATGACATAATCTCTAATTCTGGGCTGTACCTGGAGCTTTTATCCTTCTGTGCAGTTGTGCACAAACAGTTGGAAATTACTTGTTACCCCAGAATCCATATTTCTTGTGCAAGAAGAAAGAGAAGGGCAGAGAAGTGAAAATACAGTGTTTAGTTAAGTATGCAGGGCCAGCTTTGAGGCCATTTGAATTGAAAAGGAAGACTCAGGTTTTTCTGCTTGGAGCTGAGACAGGAGTGGAATCTATGTTGGTAGAGTTTATGCACTGTGGTATTTCTAGGGCAAGTTTTCCTTTCTTTATTTGCTATTCTAACATTTTAGCATACTATCATTCCCCCCAGTGAAAAATTTACATAAGGTGATAAATGAGCAGGTCTTGATTGGCTTTGCAATTTACAAAATGTTGGCAAGAGCCTTGATTATGTTTAAATTCACACAGGCTTAATCAAAAAGAAATAAAAAGCATATAAAAAGGCCGCTTAGGATTCCCTTACAGAAACCAGAATTGTCAGCAAGAGCTAATTTTGTATTTATGTCAAGACCAGGAGGAAGGAATGGAAAATAGGGCATAATGGGAAGTTGATGTGTAATTAATACATGTACATCAGTGTACTCCCAGAAAATATAATAAGTGGTACATGCTGTAGAACTGTGAGCTTGGGGCAGTACTATCCAGTGAACGATGTGGTTGACAGGGGAAGGTACCACCCTTGTTGGTGCAGCCCTGTGACATGAGCTGGGAATGAGTAAGGACGAACCTGACAGTTGATAGTGAGAGGACCTAACGTTCCTCTGTGGTAAAACTGTCTGAACATTATCTTCTTATATTATAAATTATGCTCGTGTGCTCAATAGCTGAGGAAATTCTTACTGTGTTGGAAAATTTTAGGCAGCACATTACACCTAAACAAAATCAGACTTGTGTTATTCTCTGTATGACTCAGTTATGATTCACATTATCCATTGCCAGGACTGCAAGTTATACATTGCAATGCATTTTAATTACATACTGGGAGAGAAATAGAAAAGTAATAACTTCAGAATGGAAGAAAAAAATGAGGGAAATAGGAAAAATTTTAAAAGAGTTAGTGCTGATTTGACAGATTCTCTGCATTAAAGATTTAGCCAGTTACGGTCTTTTACGCAGACTTTTACAGCTTAGCAGGCTGGAGGTACGTAATTTTTAAAATCCAAGCTAGCGTATAAGGAAAAGAACTTTATTACTTCACAAGTTATGGTTGAATTATTTATGCTAGAAGTTGGTATTTTGTCATTGTGAGACGAGTCACCTATTTTCTAGCAAATTTCACAAAGGTGTAGATCTGAAAAGAATTTGGTGCAATAATTCTTATTGTAGATGCCCTGACACTCCTGTGTTTTCCAGGATACCAAATGGAGAAAATCCAGTGTTTCCAGTGTGTGGAAACACAAAATGAGCAAGGTCTATTTTCTTGATATTTAATGTTCACCAAAACTTTTGAAATTAATTATGTAATTTTTAAATGGAAAATAAACCAAATCACTAGGAGCATGTTAGTATGAGGATAACTAATTGTTGCCCTTCTGAGGGTGTGAGCTTTTAATATGTTTGAAGCCATTTTTTATTTTTGAAAGGTATTATAATAATTATTATTAAATTTGAAATATGCCAAATGTGTTACCCTAGTGGATTCTGGGCAGAATAGCAACTGGGAGAAAATCAAGGTCTTACATATTGGAATGTGTGTTCCTGACATTCTAGGAGATCTTTATTTTAGCCAGCTACAGACCTTTTTTATTATGGGGAGAGTAATCAATAAATTGTGTGCTAGTAACAACCATTCCATGTTTCACATCATATTTCTGCATTTCAATACCGAGCAAAGGTAAAGGGTCCCCATGTTTTATTATACTGAACTGTACCTGTTCATTTCTCAAAGCCAGGTTAGGAAGAGTTGTTTTCCAATTCATAGTAATTGCAACAACAAAAAAATCACTTCCTTTTGCCAATGGGGGACAAAGCAAGGCATTGAACAGAAAACTCCATTTACCCAAAATTCTCACTTCCCCAGTGTCTGTGGCTTTTTTAAGGAATTGCAAATTGTACAAAATAAACAAGCTGCATTCCTAGTAAAAAATTTTCGTGAGTAAGCTATGCAGATGGTACTTAGTCATTGTCCTTTAGAAAACAGTCAGACGTGTTTTGACAGTAACAGTTTACGTGCTTTGACATTGGGGCCTGAAATATCTGGACTGACTTAACAGGAAATAATTTTTTTATAAAGGTCCGATTTATTTTTTTTTTTTTTACGTTAAGAAGATATTCAATGTACATGCCCTCAGTTTATATTGTAGGCTGTAGACACCAGACATGAATGCATATACTGTGTGTGTGATTCTGCAAAATACATTGACTCTTTAAATCCTGAAAAAAAATTGACATGGCTGATCATCAGCTTCCACAGACACGTTCGTTTAGTAAGTGTTCAGAAAGTACCAGATATATCAAGTCTGTCTTGGGCAACAGGCCTCTTGGAGATGCTCAATACTTTATTTATGACTGAAGCAATGAGGTTAGAAGGACAGACTATAACAAATGCAGAATAAAATGGCTTTTGATATGCTTCCTATCGAACCTTTAGGTAGCCAATGTAAAGAGCTGAATGAGTAAGGAGACCATCTTGAGTTAATCACAATAATTGCTGGAGATTTAAATACTGTTGCACACAAGTAATTTTTTATTAAAAGTGATTTGAGGGAGTCTGCATTTAATATAAAAAGCAGGCTTTTCTGCTGGCATGGGAGTGAGAACAGCAGTGTGATCTGTGATGACAGCACGTGACATGTCCAGTGTCCTACGATCCAATGGATGTTTTGCTTGGCCAGCAGCATGCAGCAAATTCCGTAGGATTTTGTCCCCCACTGACTGTGCTGGTGACAAGATCTGAAGTCACTCAGCAGACAGAAAATCAACAGCTATTGGGCATATTGCTTGCATGTGCTTGACTCTACTGTTTTCTGTAAGGTTTATTAGCTGCTTTCATTATTTTTTGTAGTAAGCATTGCACTTTCTGATCCCGAACAAGTTTAGACAGTAATAAAAAGTGATTTTGTGCTGCTTTTTACAGTTTTAACTGTGTTTAAAAGCAGAAGCACATGACAGTTTATTGAGTTGCACTGATTTTAATGAGTTTTCAACAGCTCATCTTGGATTTTTTTTAGAAAGATTGCAATTACAATGTGAGTTTACTCCCTAAAGCATCCTAGTTAGTTGTTCAGATTACACTGTAAAATGAAATTTCCTTTTTCTTCTTCACTGGCAAATGTTGGCATATTGTATGTTTCTCAGTATTTGAAAAAAAATTTCTTGCATAAATACTCGCCTTTGTTGAAATTTCCACTGGTGTGTACTGGAACTTCTATGTGCTCACCCGTGAAAAGGAGAGAAAACTGGAGTTAAATCCTCACCCATTAGTGAATGAAATTCCTTTTTGAGCTGTAAAGTGATTCATATGCAATGTTTTTGTATGGCCCTTACAACTAGAATATCTCATTACTGCACAAATGATATTAAATACTTCCACCTGAGGGGGTATTTCCTTTCACAGTACATTTTGAAGACATCAGCATAAAAAGAAAATGATACATATTTAAATGTCTTTCATTTCAGTGTTTTGTTGAAAGAATTTTAACAGACACAACCAATTTCATTGTATATTCTGTCTTTATTAACATTGTGCCATTAGGAAACTGAAAAACATTAATTACCATTTCATGGATTCCTTTTTCTCTGTTGTAGCGATCCTTATTTTAATTTCTGCAAAAAGCTGCTGTCAAGAGGGGGCATATATATACTAGTTATATTGAAGTTGCTTTTTTCAGTAAGCAGTATTTCAGGAACCATTTGACTTTGCAATGACAAAGAATGTCAAGAGTTTTCTTACCCTTGAAGGCCCAGGTATTATTTTTGTGTTACATGTTTTGGTGCCATATGTGTATCAGGAGGTCGTTAACATCAGCTTTAAGTCTTGTACAACTGTTCTCCAAAATACACCTTTCTGCAGGAGAGAGGAAGCTTTTTTTCTTACTCATTTACTGTCCATAGTGTCAAAACAAGTTCTGGGAGTTAATCTCCCACTCAAACCTTCCACAAAAGCAAAACCCTCCCATCTATGTATTTTTTTTCATCCACTCATTCACTGAGTCAACAAATGAAGAATTTGTAGGGACAGTTAGAATTACTCATGGTTGATTTCTTCATAAGGAACGCTTGACTATGGGTAAGCCCATACTACTGTTCAAAGTGAGGAGTGTGTATCTACATGCAGTTTTTTAGGTGTCTAGGTTGACTTTAAATAGTCTGACACTTTGTACAGATGATAAATGAGCTGAGAGTGGTCACCAAAGGACAGATGTGCACAAAAAAATGTATTTTCAAGGAATTAAAAAAAAAAGTGGAAAGCGTGTCAGAAAGCAGGGTACCTTTAAATGTGAATATATATACACATCCCTAAAGCTTTTTTCAATATTTTCAGTCAAATTATGTATTGCCCAGCCTGTCTTCCTTTATCCTTTGTACAAGGCCTTTGGCTGCACTTCTGTGGTGAGTTTCAAAAGGTGGTTCTATTTTTTTAGTATGCAATATGTTGAAGTTACTAGCTCTTCTGCAATGACAAACAAAATCTTAAGGTGCACTTTGGAGGAAGTCTGGATTAACAGTCCTGCCCAAGACTGGATAGGTTTCACAGTCCAGGGAACTCTGCACCTATGCAGCTGTTCCTATTTACACTGCAACACCACTTTGACATCACACCAGAGAAGAGCAGGTCAATTGTATCTAACAGGATGACCCACCCAAGGCACTGATCTTAGGACTTCAGGGAAATGCTAAAGCATGAGATAGGCGAGGTGTTAAAACTGCTGTTTTGAAGTCTGGTTTTGGTTGTCTTAAATTCAGAACAGTGTCTGCCATTCTGGACAACCATACCTTTTCCTATGCATGTGATGAGGGATAGAAGCACTCTGAACTTCATGCCTGACTTTTAGGTGTTGGTGTGCTCACTGGTGTTAGGATTGTAGTTTTGTAACTGGGTCCAAATGCTATCCATGCTGGGAAAAGCAGGGGTTAAAAGGAAAAACAAACAGATGACAGAGCCAAGGATGACAGTCCCACTTCTCATCTATTTTACAATCCCAGCCAAAAACAAAGGCAGTAAGCTGATTTACCCTGCTGAGTGTTGTTGTGAGTGCCAGAGTGAGCAGGAACGTGTGTGGGTGTACAGGAGGAGAGAGGAGAAGAACAGATGAAGAGGGATTTGTGATCACCACTTTGGTTAGAGCAAACTACCAGATGGGTTTTGCTATGTGGTCTGACTTCTCCCTCGAGCTTCGTTCCCCTTCCCACAGAAAACATTTCCTTTGTGTGTCTCCAGATGCAAACTGCAGTAGGACTTGAAGGCCTTTTCACTTCGGGTGAATCCACTGCAGCCAGGGTGGCATGAGGGAAATCCATGTGGGGCTAGATCTGGCAGATTTGCATGTCCCTCTGTAAATCCCATATTTCTGTTATTTTTGATGGACATACTATTCACCACTGCCAGAGGAATCAACAGGTCTGCAGAGAGAGGTCTCAGCTTTCCACTGCTGCAACAGGTGATTACTAACCCCAGGTAACACTGGCAGAGGTGAAACATCACCACCAGCTTCCAGGGCTTTGCAGGAGGCAAGGTCAGAAGGAAATCTGTCTCAGGCTTTTGAGGGGCAAGCCTGTGGCTAAACCCAAGCTGATAATTGAAGAGAAGAAGCTGCTGATCTGCAGGTTTGGTAGGAAGAGGTGATGAAAGTAGTGGCTGTCAGGAGAGGCAGGAATTTCCCAGGTATCCAAATGTCTTTCTCATTTTTCTCCTGATTTGTATTTCTTCCAAGATGCAGTTTCAGTGATTAAGTATTTTCCACACAATTTAAGTCTTTTATTATTATTTGGCTTTTGAGTGAGGAAGAAGGGAGTGGGTTGGGTGGGGGTTTTGCTGTTTGTTTTCCTTTAGAAAAAAACTTGAATGACTGTCTTGTTTCTCCATCAAAATTATGCTACTGAGGCTTTAATTCCCTGGCATCCTACCAGAGGTGAGGAAAGAGGAGTTCAGAATAAAAGCTCCATTGAAAAATGGCAACTCTGATAGTGTGGTGCCATTTTCTCTTATCCTTAGTTTGCTCCTGCAGAGTCAGCAGTTCTGATGATGCTTGACTTTTTTGAGTTCACATGAAACTTTTGGACAAGATGATTTTTAATACATCAGCTACATAAAATGTGTTGGAGTCAGATTTCTGTCCTGGCTTAAAATCACTTTTAGCTTAAAACCACTCTGAACTAGACTAGTCCAATACTTTTATAGGAGTCCATGTGAGTCTGAAATAAAATAACAGAGCATGATAACCTGGGATGACAGCTAGATAACAAACTGTATTGGCTTTGCGTGGTAAGGTTTTGGTGCCCAGAGGTAGAAGGGCACCATTCTTCTGTGAGAGGATGCTAGAAACTTCCTTCCCCTGTGTCTGGTAGAGCCAATGCCAGCTGTCTCCAAGTTGGATCTGGTGCTAGCCGAGTCTGAGCCCATCGATAACGGTGTTAGTGCCTCTGTGATAATGTATTTAAGAAGGGGGTGAAAAAATTCAGGTGGGGGAATGAGGTTGTAAAAGTTTTTTTTCTGTTTACTCATGGTCTTACTGTAGACTTGATTGGTAATAAAGTGATTTCCTCAAGTGAAGTCTGTCTTGCCCATGACAGTAATTTCTGAGTGATCTCCCTGTGCCTTATCTGAAACCACAAGCCTTTTGTTATATTTTTTCTTCCCTGTCCAGTTGAGGAAGAGAGTGAGAAGGTGGCTTTGATGGGCACCTGGGATCCAGCCAGGGTCAAGCCACCACATGATCCAATAATTTTAATTCTGTAGGAGGCAGAATGTTAACTTGCCATTTCATCCAATCTAAAGTTTTAAGAATTGGAGGACTAGCCTCTGGCCAGGCCCACTGATCATTTAAGCACAGTAAGTGTTTAACTTTAGATTTCTAGTATGTGCTGTTACTGTGTTCATTCCCATAACATATGAGAAAAGCCTTCTTAAAAAATGTTATGTACTTCTACTGGTCCAGCAGGATAGAATAAATATATCTGCTTTTTGTTAGCAATGTATCTACTAGCTGCTTGAAAAAAAATCATAATATAAAGACAGTCAGAAGGGAAATGAATATTTTATTTTATCTATTTGTTTCTAATTTAAAGTTGAAAAGAAAAGGGAAGGTTTTTTTTTCTCTCTGTAATAGATTCAGATTTCCTAGAAGGACACATGGATTCTTTTGTACTTATCTTTTAATTTTGTATTCAATAACTTTTCCAAAACTCAATACATCATAAGATATTATTTATACAAAACATAATAAAAACTTTTCTTTTACAGCTAGGTATTTGTTATTTCTGTGTAGTCCAAAAGCAGAGACTGGGGGAATATATTTTCTAGGAAGATAGGATCTCTGGTGTAGCCACATGTAAGCATTGATAAGTCTTCTCTTTCAAGCCTCTGCTTGCTTTTAAGTCATTCTAATCTCTTCTGCTAAAGTCATAATGTCATGAATGTTACTTGGTGCCAACTGGTGGATTTTGGAAACAAGCAGAATGCCATGATGCCCTAGAAGACATAATTAAGGGGCAGAAGCTGTTTGAGCCATTCAAGTTTGGGAAGGCTGACGCTGTTTACTTAAGTCAGTCAGTAGAGCTGGCCTTTGCCATCTGCAGAACTGTGTCTGTTCAGATTATACACAAAGAAAGAGTCTTTTCTTCAGAATAGTGTGAATTTTCCATTTGTCATGGTTGTACTCTCAGCAAAACGACTAAATCTTTAATTGCTAATCCAGACTGGTTTTACTCGTCCACACCAGATATCCAGGTCTGATCTTGCTAGCCCTTGAAAGACCTTTTATGTTTTGGTGGAGGAAGTCTGTACTGCACAGTCTGCTGAGCCAGAAAGCTAAAAAAGTCTAGCTCCTTTCATTTTCCTGGGGCTCTCTGGGATTGCACATGTCCTCATGACAGGGCTGGAAGACTTGACCAGAAATCCCTCCACTCTGGAAAGGTGCTGGAGGCACAGGCTCTGAGGACAAGGCAGGTCTCCTGGGAGTGGCAGCATTGGCAGGCAACGTTGATAGGCAGAGGGCTTTTCCCACTGCCTAGGGTACCAGTTTGGAGAAGCATGTATTTCCACAGAGTCTTCCCACTTGACGCCAGGTATAAGCTGTTTATCTCTTGCCTGGTTTGGGGAAAGGCTGCAGCAGGAGATTAAAAAAAAAAAAAAAAAAGATATTCAGGCTTCATTCCACATGCAGCCGATTATCTGTGACTTCAGGGAGACTAGTGCATGCCCAGCCCTATTTCCAGGGTGTTCCCAGCCACACCAAGTACTTTCTAGAGAAGCCCCAGGAGCACAATACTTCACAGGAACAGGATGTATTTATTTGCCAATAAGTGGATTTAGAGACTGATCGCATCAGAAAATCTTGGGCCTTGGGTTACACGTATGTACTTTGCTTATGCATCCACATAGTATAAATAACATTCATGTTATCTGTGTACATATCACATGTACAGTTCCTGTGATTTGCATGTATCTCTTTCAGGATAAGAGAGACAACACTGAGCCAGTGTCACTATTTTTCTTTTACATGAAACTCAAAATTTTGGTGGTACTGCTTGATTGATTCCAGCTATAGCAAATTTGGCAAATTAAAAGTAAATTCTTCCAGTTTTTGAAGCGAGCCCATAGAAACAATTTTAAAGAAAGGAAATTGTATCTGGCAAGTTAAAGCAACCTGGCTTGCTCTTCTTTACTTCGCTACAACATACACCCACACAAACTTTGAACTTCATTGCATCCTAAATTCCTGCTGGCTACATTTCCAAAGATCCAAAATATTTCTCATAAAAGAAGTCATCAGCCAGCTTTTCTCTCTGAGTTCTGAAATAGATGGTGTGACCTGTAGTTATCAGTTTCCAAAATTAATGGATGAATCATAAGAAGACATACTTTATTCTTGTTTATAACTTGAAAATATTTGCCCTTGTGTTTAGGAACTTCTTTTTTTCATGAATCACAATTTCATTATTATAAATGTGGGAAAAGTTCCTAGTGGGAAAAGAATGCTGCAAACATACACACAGATCCCAAAGCCAACCCCCACATTGCAATTTTCCTATTGCCTCACATCTGGAATGTGTAACTTGCAAACTCAACCATAACAAGAATTATGGTTGAGCAAGTTAAAAAGCTTGCATTTGATGAGGAGCTGACCCTAATAAGGACCTTTTTTTCTTAATATAAAGCCACATATTTTTTTCTTAAAAGAAAAGAAAAAGAAAATACATGCTCACTTTTAGTCTAAACCCGTTAAGTTAAACCCCTGCTAATGAGAGCTCAAGCTCACACAGCTGGCTTGTAATCAGGACTGACTGTGCTCCACATTATCTTGCAGATATATCCACTCTTTTTTGCTTGTTTTTCTTTTAAACAATCATCTGTACATTGCAGCTGGGACATGGTGATTATTTCAATCCGTAGTCCATAGCTCATATTTACTGAAGAGCATAGTGAAGAGTAAGTTGTAAAAGGGGTACTGGATTGGAGATTTCAACTTCATCTTCCATTTAACATAATTCAGAATTTCTCTACTAATACTTGAATAGAGGAAAATAAAAGTCAATATAGTTCATCCCAAATAGTTATATATTTCAAAGACTGCTAAATTCAGCTGCATAAAATACCAGGTTTAATCTACCCTTGATAAAACTTATCTGAATTCAGTAAATGTACTTCACAGATTTTCTCCTTTCATCATTTCTAGTTGGACAATTAATTATTAAATTTATGGCATATTTTGTAAACCTGATGTGTCTGAAATCCTGATTACAGATTTTGTGCAAATTGACAAAACGTAGTTCATTACAGGTGTCGGATTTCATGCTCCCATGAGCTATGCAAGAATGTATGAAAAAAGTGTGAATATACAGTTGAAGAGTAATTTTTTGTCTTCCCTATCTTACTGTAATAGCTAAACTCTAACAGAGTTTATAAACATCCATTAGAGCATGACCTGCGCCTGATTCAACATTCATACAGTCTGTAAAAAAAAAATCAAATTAATCCAATTTCTATTTCCCGTGGTTGAGTTTATGGATGGGAAAATTACACAAAAATTCAATAAGATCATAACCACCATAAGATTATGATTTCTGTTTTCTCTACTGCCAAATAGAGATCTGAGTCTTGCGAGAAGTGTTCCTCTGTCCTGCATAAGTAAAGAAATGGAAGATCTCCAGGGTGACAGGAATCCAGCAAAAAGCTTGCTGAAGAACTGTAGAACACTAGAAAATTTTCACTATGATCCCCTAACAAAAGATTTTCAGGAAGTTATGATTCAATAAAACCATGAAGACTTACTACATTTCCAGATAATAGGAACTGGGGAGGTATTAACTGAAAGGTTTGATTATATAAATGTAACAATGATCATTATAAGCAATATAATCAAGAAAAGGGAAAAGAAGAGATGGATCAATATCAAGCCACAGCGAACACTAAGGGATACAGAGGAAAAGCTTTACAACCTTACTAATGCTGAAGATGGATAAATTATTACAAATAAGTAAATTATTACAGGTAAGATGTCCCCTGCTACAGACTAATATTTCTGTTAACTGCTGATGAATTTATATGAGTTATATAGTTAAAAAAAATATATATATATTCCTGACTACTGCAGCTAGGTGGAGAACATGTGTTAGGCACGCTTCTTTCAAATGTGTGCAATGAAAGTATTATTCGCGGAGCAGCTCCCTAACAGGAATGTACTATCCTGAGAGCTTAAGTCCTCCCGCACCTGAAGTGATTGTATCAGTATGAAGAATGAGTGAGCCATTCTTCCATTGCTGATCTGTAAGAGAATGCTGTAAAATATGAGTAGACCCAGATCAGCGTATCAGATACACACTGGACTTTCTACATCATCTCAAGTTTGAAAGCATTGAATGTTCAGGATAAAAGTGTTCACAGCAAACAACTCTGTTTGGTGAGAAGCACTGTACCTTCTTCAAAATAATTTAGGCTTATTAGCCACCTCCTAAAGAAATGCAATACATTATAATGTAGCCATTATTTCCTTTCAAAAGCTCAGTTGCCAGATATTTCTCATGAAATTTCACAAATTCACTGTTTTTTGTACTTGATGATGTAGTTTTGGTGTTGCTTTTTTTTCCTAGTTTAACTACACAGAGGCATCTAAATAATTTATACAAGGACAATGTTAGGTGTGAAATACACTTGGCCAAAATGAATGGCATTGCAGCCATGAATGCCTGAAATGACTGACTGCAAAGCAGGTGCTTATGAATGGTACAAATGTCAAGTAATTTGATTTCCAGGTACTGTATTTGACACTTGGCATCTAAACAAATCTCCTGTAACTATAAGTAAGATGGTGAAATGAAGCCATTTCCCTTTTCACCAGGTTTCCTTTTCACTACTTCCAGTCAGGTTCTTGTCTGTTAGAAAGGTAAAATTGGTTTGTGCTGGCAAAGAGATTGAAAGCCATTAATTATACTGGCTGTGCTTCCCTTCCCACTGTCTGTAGAGAAAGAGTCAAACTTCTTCTGAATCCTACAGGGGATCTCAGCTAAGTATGAGCACACGATACAGGGTTTGCCGCACCAGCTTCAGCGTTTTGCTGTTCTCTTGCTGTATGTCCAAATAACAAGGAATTAAAAAACCAAAGGGCATTTAAACCATAAAAGACTTGGTTCTGTCTCTATATTTGACAACTTTTTCCTGATGGCAGAAATTAGCTGTCTTACAAAAAAAAAAAAAATCTGCCACAAGAAGAAACAAAAAACCTAATACTTACAGATTGTTTTCCATTTTAGAATCATAGAATCATTTAGGTTGGAAGGGACCTCCAAGATCATCAAGTCCAACCATTGAGCCATTAGGGCTCTAAAGTCATCTGCTAAAACAGATCAGAATCTGTCAGGGTTGGAAGGGACCACAAGGATCACCCAGTTCCAACCCCTCTGCCATGAGCAGGGACACCTCCCACTAGATCAGGCTGCCCA
This sequence comes from Merops nubicus, assembly GCF_000691845.1. Lineage (NCBI taxonomy): Eukaryota > Metazoa > Chordata > Aves > Coraciiformes > Meropidae > Merops > Merops nubicus. The sequence goes on from NW_008592632.1 coordinate 60,242, forward strand.
GAGCCTCATCCAGCCTGGCCTTAAAGACCCCTAAATCTGGTGATCTAATATTACCAATACGTCAGTAGCTGTCTATGTTTAAACATACATATATAGATAATGTGATACAAATGACACACAATGATATTTGAAAATAAATTTGTCATTACCAAATACAGCACCTTATTTCAGAAAAGAAAATAAACCAGCCAAAATTCTTAACTAAAAACTTAATAGGATCTTTCATTTTCTGTACTACATTTTCATGTTATGCTTCATATAGTGGAAAAAGAGTTTTCTCTCATAAACTGATGAGATTAAGCTCTGCACCCAGTGAGGCTAGTGTCCTTCCATCAAATACATTGTTAGTTTTAGCACTGGCTTGTGGACAGAATTTCACAACTGGACTGGAATAAATATTACAGGTTTAGCTCTTACGTTGATGCTTTGAATCTGAAGGATGCACAGGGATTGCAGTCCCATAAGGAAGTGTTATAAGCACTGTAAGATTTACAGGAGCAGTTCCTAACAAGTACATCTAATACCTGTGAGGTACAAGTAGTATTGATATTTTATTAGCTACTATACTTCTTCATTCAAAATGCTTAAATCATTATTAAGACTGTAGCGTTATTATATGGCTTTTATGGAAGCCATATATTTTTTTTTTTTTTAATTTCCATTTTATGGAAATGTTTAACATTAGGTTTTAACTTTTTACAGCAAATTTTACTCCTACAAATCTTTAGTAAATACTAAATATCATGAAGTCAGAGGAACTCTTGAGTCAAAACAGCTCATGAGTTTTTTTCGGGTTTTTCATTATAAAATACCAAGATAGCTGTGTTTTGGTTTTGGATATGTCAGAATAACATGAAACTCAAAAGTAAGACGGTGCTTTTCTTATCTGCAAAGATGTTATTGACTTATAATGGTTACATAGTTAACAAAGAATCATATTTCTTGTATGCAGGCATTATTTGCAGTGGAGGATATATACTTAGTTTACTATTTACTTTTCTTATAAATTTAGCCAATGTCATTGCCTTCTAAAAAGCTGTATTCAGAATTTTTACCTTAAACAATAAAAGTATTTTGATGTTTTTTTTGTTTTAGAAGAACATGTTTTCTTCCAATTTTTCTTATCCTTCAATCAAAAAAGCCCTTCAATTTCTAGTCCTAGCAAGCAAAGAAGCTTAGTGCTAAACACCTTTAAACCTTAGGGTTTTTCTGTGTATGCTTTCCAATCTAAGGAATCTTTACACAGAAAATACAGGTTTTAAATAGAGGGTTGTGGTGTGGGTTTTGTTTATTTGTTTGTTTGTTTGTTTTCCCTAAATCAAAACTAGCTGAGAGAATGAAATTGCTGCTAAGTTTCTTGAAAACTGTGAAAAGTGGCTGTCAGTCCCTAGGAGAAAGATTGCACCTGCACAGGATTCAATTAATTGTTGTCATGGTGTCTGGGAAAGAAATATAGGTGGAAAAGAGAAAACAAAGTTCCATTTCTTTTTGCCATGCATCTATAAATACATCAGTAGCATCTGGACGTAAGTTTTACCTTTTTATCTCTAAAATTGTAACTGGTTTCAGTAGAGTACAGTAAAGGAAGACTTTAAAAATGGCAATAAAAGCAACTGTTGAGTCTCTAGCATAATGATGGCAAAGTGATGCCTCTAAATACATTCAGGCTGATTGAAGAACAGACCAGGAAGTTACTTAACAGAAAGATAAATTCAGGTGTGAGCATAGTGAATTATTTAAAGATAAATACTGACACTATTCTTTCTGTATGTGCAGAACACGTGTAAAGTGAGTATCAGATTTACATTAGAATGCTCTGTGTGCTGTGGTCTTGGTCACCAGTCTAATGAAAAGATCCTTTTGAACCCACTGTGGTACTTTGCTTCCCCATGTGCTTTCCAGAGAAGATTTTACGTCTGGGGACTGTTGCCTTGATGTGTATTGTGGCTGTGCAGATGTATTGCAGAGCACAACTGCCTGGCAGATCCCACTATCAGTGCAGCACAATGCATTGACTCCAGACACAGCTGATGTTCTCCTCTGCCATGAACATAAAACTTCTACTTAAAAGCATATAGATTCATAAGGCTAACCAACGAAGTTGGTTCGAATATATGGTTGGTAAGTGTAATTTCTTTGTCTGCCTTACCTCTTCATACTTTGATGCTGCCATGGCTTAGGTACACGTTTGCCTTTCAAAGCCATCAATGCCTGCGTGGTAGGAAGTCAGGTGATTATATTCAGTTTCCAGAAGAGAGGGTCTGCCTCTGTGTTCTTGCTTCACTTTTTTGATCACTTCATACCTTTCTCACCGTGAGCTGTCTCTGAAAGAAGCATTTCTGATCCCCCACTCCCTGTCATACTCTACATGGCTGCCCATAATTTCCACCACTGTGCAGGCCACCAGGGATGTTGTACAGATACAGAAAAACAAGACTGCCACACCATCATTCGCCTCCATTCACACCCTTCACTGGCATTTTCTTCTCCTTTTAAGTTGATCTACCATCTCACCCTGACTTACTTTGTTGTTCAGGTGTACATCAGCTCTTTCTGTGGGCTGATTCAATTTACTGAACCATTATACTGCAAAGGAAAGGCAAATTTTTAATTTTCCATAGGTGTAAGATCCAGAGATAGAGGAAAACTTGAACTACAGGTCATATTACAGCTACATTTCTTACTATCTCTGAAATGTCTCATCTAACTAAAACCATATATATAAGCATTTTGGTCACTTTTGTAGGAAATAAATGCAATTTTTTTTTTACTTTGATATCCATTGCATGATATTTTCTCTTGTATGAATAACAGAGAACAAGATTTCAACTAATAATTTCTTTATAGCTGCAGGAAAGTAATAAACAACTTGGTTAAGCAGTTAACTGGGAGAATCAATGCAATGCTGGGGACACAGGATAGTTTTTAATGAAAAGTACTGTTAAGAAATTTTAAAGCAGATAATGAGAAATGTAAACATGTTAATATTTTTTAAAGAATTACTACTTTTAAATAGCCATATTTCTTTCAGTGGGAACTAGAGTTAAAAGTAGGAAGTATAACAGGATCAGCTGTCAATAGCATCAATAAGCTGATTAACAACATAAACATTAACAGCCTACACTGGTGTCCAGCTGACGAACCATGTTTGTCCACAGGCAGCAGGATTAAGTAAAAAGTGTAGATTATCTTGCTGACATAAGTCACCCCAATGGATAGTATTCTGCAGGATTGTTCAGATTTATACTAAGTACTAAAGCATACAGAAGAAGCCCAAATTTTAATATTATATTTATACAGATGACATGATTGTTTGTCGCTTTACATGTGGAGATTGTTGCCTTGATGTGTATTTTGGCTGTGCAGATGTATTGCAGAGCACAACTGCCTGACTCCGGACACGGCTGATGTTCTCCTCTGCCATGAACATAAAACTTCTGCTTAAAAGCATATAGATTCATAAGGCTAACCAATGAAGTTGGTTTGCATATGTGGTTGGCAAGTGTAATTTCTTTGTCTGCCTTACCTCTTCAAACTTTGATGTTAAAGCTTCTTCGGTAAAAATGAAATTTATCATAGATATGTTGTGAATTTGCTTTAGTAACTAAATTTTGGGTGCAGAAAGTAAATAGTTAAAAGTGCATGCTTTATGGAGTTAGAAAAATATAAGTTCTTCATATTATAAGTGTTAAAGTCTCCTTGGAATTTTAGTATTAATGATTTCTTTGTTCTTAAGTTATATCCCCTATCCTCTTTTCTTGGAGGCTTTCCTTCATAGCTCCCTCAACAGTACTGAGGCCACACATAGCAAATACATAGCTGGTGCTTATTTATAAAGGATTTGACCTATCCCTTCTGCTGGCCCTGTGCAACTTCACCCTTATGACCTCAACACTTCTCTCAGTCAAGCCTTGTAAAATTCTGCTTGTTTGTGGGAAGTACTTTTTATGAGAGAATATAGTATCATTTTTCTTGTTTTTTGGTCATTGTCTTCGCAATTGCTATGGTAGAATTGGTTGCACAGATGTTGTATTTTGAGCTGAAAATTTTTCATGACAGTTGTGTAAGGCTGCCTTAATTACAACAGGCTTTCTCAGGCGTCCCTTGGCTGTGACCTATGACATCTTCACTCCCCTACTTCCAAAGCCATTTCCTAATAGAACCCAGCAGATCTCATCTATGATAAATTGTAATTCTGGGTTGCAGCTGCAGTTCTCATCAGTTGTGCAGTGTGTTCTGGGGCTCATTCATTAAAACAAAATAGTGGCCACAAGCAAATGCCTGTATGCATGTTTGAAGTTTTAAAGTTCAGCTATGCTGAAAACTGGCCCATTGAAATAAACTATGAATAGGATCTGTATTCATGGTCAGTCACCTCTACCTGTATACCAATGGGTGACTGTACTGCAGATGGAATGACATTAGATATTAGATAATACATAGAACCATACTTGTACAGAAGTACAGAGATTATGGCATGTTATGGATGCATGCATGTTGCTCAGCTTTCTTGATTTTATATTTGTATAAGATGAACTTCAAAAGGAGACATCCCACTGAGAGTTCAAAATCATACCTAATATCCTCATGTGTTGTACTTTCAGTGGTTTTGTACTCATCTCTGGGTTGAAGAAACAGTCCATCTTGACATGCAAAGTGATGGAGTGATTAGCTGACAGACAGAATGAGTGTTGGAGAGGATCCAGAGGAGGGCTGCAAAAAACACCCAGAGAGCTGGAACATCTCTTCTGTGAGGAAACGCTGAGAGAGTTGGGGTTGTTCAGCCTGGAGAAGAGAAGGCTCAGGGGAGACCTTACTGTGGCCTTTCAGTACTTAAAGGGGGCCCATAAGAAAGAAGGGGACAGTCTTTTTAGCAGGGCCTGTTGCTACAGGGCAAGGGGTAATGGTTTTAAACTAAAAGAGAGTAGATTTAGACAAGGTGTAAGGAAGAAATTTTTACAATGAGGATGGTGAAACATGGGAACAGGTTGCACAGAGAGGTGGTAGATTCCAGGTCAGGTTGGACAGGGCTCTGAGCAACCTGATCTAGTTAAAGATGTCCTTGATTATTGCAGGGGGTTAGAGTAGATGACCTTTAAAGGTCTCTTCCAACTTAAACCATTCTGTGATTCTATGAGTATTCTTGTTCTTTGTCGAGAACTTTACTAGTCAGTAACGTATGGCCATGAATATACAGTATTTTCTGACCATGCTCTGACTGCCATAAACTTCATAGTCATATGAAGGGGTCATAGCAACTGGCCTAATTCTAAACCACAGTTTCCGATGAGGATGTGGTTGAAGTAGGGCAAAGTTGTATCTGAGAAAATCAACAGAAGTGTCTGATTAGGAGCTAGTGAGTTGCTCTCACAGGCCCCAGAGTTGTAGCTTGGCCATTCTAAAGACCTGGTTGACACTCCGAGGTCAAAACATTAGGGATCACATTGACAGAATTAACATTGTTAGATTTGGGATAAGTGACTGGGGAGGAAAAAAAACAAAGCCAGAAATTTCAGGACAGAGCAGCTATATTTATCAATAATGACATCTTTGATCTTTTCCAGTATGACCAGAGAGATTAGTTAGTAGGTTAATTTTTCTTGTAAAGACTTCATCCAACATTTGAACTTACAACAAAGCGTTACAAAGAAAACCATTGTTTCTTAGTACTGTGCCATAAGCAAAATTTTTCAATCCAGAAATTAAATATAAGGTAGTATGTTTCTGAAAGTGACTAGGAACAATCTTCTGTATCTTTATGGTTGGTGATCATCTTGATTTATCTGAGAATCTAATGCAAAAGTTTGTCATTTGTGGTTCACTCTTTAAGCTGCAAGAAAACCACCCCACCTGTATTATATCACGGTGCATGAGGTCCTAAATTGCATACTGCATTGGTCATGAGGCTTACATTTATATGTAAGCTCCTAACATCTATAGGACGCCAAATGCCTGAAATTCTTCTAGACTTTAAGTTCAAGAAAGTTTATTTACAGTCTCAGAGGGTCCCATTGTTTCACAAGCTTTATTGTCTCCTCTTGATCTAGTCTGGCACTGCAGCTCAAGAGAAGCCTGACACAGCCTAATGTACATACACACAATAGAGGCCCAAGCACTTTGCAGGATTAAGCCCTATCTGAGAAGCTGCTTCTTTTTTCCTGAGCTCAATTTATACACCATTTTGATATACTCTAGTTTGATAGAGCAGATTATTATAAGAATGTTAAAACTATCTCAAAGTAATATAAGGCAAAATGCAGAAATACTCAATAATGAAATCAGATCAGCTTTTTGATTTTTTTAAATCAATTTTAACAATAAACATAGAGAAGATAATTTTATTTTTATCCCCAAACTGGATTAGAATGAAAGCAATTAAGCAATTTTGATAAAAGGAGACTGTCCAAAAGTCTCTAAGCAGTTAAAACATGCCAATACTCACAGCAAAATCCACTCACAAATTTTCTTTAAATGGATCTTTGTCCCGTGGTTAGGAAACTCTTGAGGTCCAAATCTGATATGTTCACTTGATTACTCTACTGGAAGAGAATTGGATCAGATGTGAATAAAAAGTTGTGACCATGCTATTTATTTAATATTTTTGAGAATTCTCTGAGAAAAGTGTTCGCTGTGTTTTGTGATTTTGTGCACATTCATCTGTTGATCTAAAAGTCAAATAGAATATTGATACACTTGAAAATATGCTACAAACGACACAGAAAAGTCTGTGGTGGCTGGCATAGCATATATTAGTTTTGCCCTTGGTTCTCATCACTTTTTACACTCCTGATATTCACACTGATTATGTATAAGCATTCTGGTCTTCTCTGCTGCATTAAAATGTGGAGAGTAAGTAGTCCAGAATAAATATCTTCATTAAAATATGCAAAGGCAGAATCAAATCTGCATAAATGACCTTCTGTGTGTACAGTACACTAACATATCTAGTCAGATGATCACACAGGGATTATGGCTATGGCCTTCAAGAGAAACTCCCCCAGACTACCTCTCAGTATATTTTGCTGCATAGTAAGCTCTTTCACCTCAGTTTCCTGCATTAATGCTTATTTGATTGTGGTAAAGTAATGAGGCTGGCATTAACTGAATACATGGATAAACACTAAGTTGTTTTAGTTGTTCAGGTACTTAAACAAGAGCTATCAAGACTGTATGTGGTGCAAAATAAAAGATGCATTTTTAAATCTGTGATTTTGATTGAATAGAACAGTTGAACACACAAATAATCTCATCTTTATATGTTAGCAGGTCGCACATTAATGAGAACTTTGAGATACAGCTCCTCATCTGACTCACCTTAATATGCGAGAATGCTGGAGTATAGTGAAGGCTTCCAATCTCTGAAGTTCTGCCTTACCACAACAGTAACAGTACATCTACAAACTAAACAAGAAGACTCTCTGAATGCAGATAACTAAAAACAGTTAAATGCATCAAGTTGGAAAAAGATCTGAGAAGCCATGTACTGCCTGCCCCTTGTGTCATTCCAGGGAGGTGTGCACCTCTGAGTTTATAGTGGCGTCCTGATTTGGATAATCCCCATGCAGGTTCTTTTTTCTGTGCTCCTTGGAAACTCTCCTTTTCCCATCAGCTGTGGCTATGCACACTCCACCTGTCATTCCATTGCCAAGCCAGCCCAGTGTGTTTAAAGAAAATTTGCTGTGCTGTCACTGTAAGTGGTAAGCATACCAGCAAAAGCCCTGTACCAAATGTCAGTGAAAATGCTTTTGTGTCTGCAGAATCAGAATGAAGAAAGTGTGTGAATTATGTTGTTAAAGCTGTTCCCGAAATGTAATCTATACTGGGAACTGTAGTATATCTTTAGTTTCAAACTTTTGCTCCAACATTTCTCTGGAATAATTGCAAGGTAATGAAGCATCAATCCTTAACTATGAATATTAGTAGATGAAGGAAGTGCCATGTTCTATGCCTGTTTTGATAAAAAAATATGAAAAATAGGTAAAGATAGTTTATACATTTTTGTAGTTTCCTCTAAGGCTTCTGATAGATATGAACTGGAATTTAGTAGTTTAGCCTTGTGCTCCTGAACCTGGAATGCTTGAAGAATCAAAACTCAGACTCTAATTGACTAAGATGACATTTAAAAAGTAAATAGACATAAATGCAGAAAAATTTCTCAACTTTTTTAAGGTGCGCTTTAGGCACCGTTTACTCTGTCAGATATTATAATGTATGATATCAAATTGCAGAGGAGAGCTATTTTGGAAAGTAAAGATAGGTGTTGTGCGGATTTGCTCCTATGTCTGGTCATAGTACTGTAAATTTTGTCATTCCTGTACAGTTTGTAACTTTTTCACTGGATTATTATAATCTTTACAACATCAGAGTATACCTGACAACTGCTATTAAGTCTGTTTGCTAACAGTAATTTAGTTCTGCCATCAAGCAGAAGCCGTTCTCACATTAGTTTTAATTTTGAGATAAGCTTTATTTTATACATGAAAATTGCTTGTATAGTTCTGAAACAAATTAATTCAGTTTTGGATCTTAGAGAGTTAATTTTTTTTTCCTACACCTGTGAAATACCTTCCTAAATTTAAATTTATAGCCTCTGAACTGTGACCTATGTTAGATGATGGAGATATTCAGACATGGTTGGTGCAGTTGTAGATTAAGGTGTCATGTGATCCATGTGACTACAGTTTAGTTATGCCCATTAGTTTTCCTTCAAATTTTCATCTTTTAATATGGGAAATATGGTTTAACTTTAGATTTTGTTTCTATCTAGTAACACTTAATCTTCTAGATTAAGTCTGGGTCTTTTTTTTTCTTTCCTGTTTTATATGTTTTGCTACATAATTTGTGTTGTAAAAGGCAAAACTTCTGTTGCACTTACCAGTTTCTCCTCTGGATAGGCAGTATTGTAAATTATTAAATACAACTACAGACAGTGTCATGATAACTTTTAATGTGATGGTGAAGTGAGAGCATTGATCTTATGTAATTTGAGTCAGAAAAATCTGAACAGGTAAACTATTTGTAACTTCTTACAGCTGAATTGGAACATAAGTAATATTAGTAACAGAAAGAAGGCCATCTGGTCCAGCTTGCCTGAGTTTGTTTGATTGGTTGATTATAATGTCAACCACCTGCTTTTCCACTGAGTTCTACTTCACTAGTCCTGGCCTATCCTGTTCCAGAAACAAATGTATCTGTCTCCTGTACACCTTTATAAATCTTTCCTTATAACTTTTGATTATACAGACCTTATGTGATCTTACGGCACAAGAGATCCCAAAGCCTCAGAACACATTGGAGCTGGTAGGTTCTGGAAGCTCAAGAAATGCAGAGAAAGAAATGCTTCTGATCTGGAGGTTTGTAATCTAGTTTCGGAGGAAATATGTGAATGATTAGAAGAGTGGTGTGATAGAATTAGGTGGATATCTATGTGGTGACATAATTGTCTTGGCCAATTACAAAATGCAGATGTTTATTTTGCTTTTAGATTTAACAGCAGACACCTGTAGTATTTATAATCTATACTGACATCCTGCTAAGAAATTTGTTTTTATTTTCTCCAGTTTTTATCAAGGCAGTACAATGTTTCTTGTAAATGGTAGGGGGTTAGTTAGAAGAGTATCTATTACTCTTAAACTACAGTTCTTTTTGCTAGTAGCAGAGGGAAGTAAACAACAGCCCTGTAAAGTAACATTTTCATTCTATAACCTAAGCAACAGGGAAATTTATGGTTTTGGCCATGTCTCTTAATTCCCATTTGCTTTATCAGCCATGCTGCTTCCCTGTGGCAGTGGATCAGTAATTTGGAATTCTATTTAAATGGCATTAAAATTATTTAATCAATCACTTAAACTTGATATGTTTTTGCATAGTAATGTCAACCTTTATATCCTTGAAGTTCTTTAGGAACACATGTGAATTTACTGTCCTGATGTGTTTTAACAATTAAATTTGGTTCACTTGTGTTCATACAAGTTTTTAGTTTTTCTTCCCCCCCCTTCCCTGGAGGTGAGATAAAGAAGGTTCCTGTAATGTAGCCACTGTCCTAGATTTTGTGATACTAGTACCAGGTGCTGGAAATTATACTGCTTTGATTATCTGAGTCTTGATTCCCTAGTGTAAGCTCCTAACAATTCCTTTAGGGCTTTAGCAAAGGATATTCTTAGCCTGGACTGGTACAGTTGTGCTGTGCCTCCCTCTGGCCATTGTTCAGCTGCTGCTGAGTGTTTCTTGGCTGAGCAGTGGTAAAAAAAAGACTTCCTCCATTGCTGGGTCCTTCTACCAGAGAATGTAAGATAGTGCTGGGATGAATACAGAGTAGTCATTTAACTTGCAATTTTGAGAGCTCCTGCGCTGGGTATAGAGATAATGGGTACTGCTGTGCATGTGAAATATCCTATTAAATTATACATAAATGCTTACTGCTTGATACATCTTAACACACTATAAGATTTTGTACTTAAAAATATGCTTTCCATTTTAAAACTTAAACACTTTGCAAAGGGAAAGATTCTTTGTTTCCCTCTCTCCTGATACCTGAGGGAGGAGATTGGCTGCAGAGTAACAGTTGTGGGGTTTGATTTTTTTTTTAATTTTTTTTTAATTTTTTTTTTTTTAGTAGACCAGAGTTAGATTTGGCACAATGCACCTAAAGAGGCCAGCAGCACACTGTCATTTTGGGTCAGTTCTATTCTCTAGCAGTGGGCTTTAACCAGAGATCTCAAAGCATCAAAAAACCCTTGTTTTGTACTGAAAATAGAATACTTTATCCTTCCCAGATAATGACACTTTATAAAATAGAGGAGCCTATTTTTTTCTTAGGCAGATCTGTTTCCTACATACAATTTTAGTTGTTGCAGCATCTGCAGTCTAGTATCTTACACTTTATAACTTTAATATTTATTTTTGTGTATTGGGAAAGTACAAAGTACAACAGATGCATCCTTGCACTGAGCTTTCAAACTTAGCTTATTTTATAGCTTAGAACAAACAGATAAAGGATAAAAAATTAAGTCACTTACAGTGGGATACATTAAAATGCCATAATCACTTAAAAATAATTATTTTCTCATCTGGTATTTTTTGTCTCTGAAATCCTTTCCTTTTTGCTAGCTCTGCTACAAATTATCCAGCCACTAACTGTAGACCTTTAAAGTCAGAAAATGTAACATCAGTCAGGGGACATGTGGCCACAAAAAACCCCAGTAAGCCTGTAGTAGAAGCGCCTTTATAGGTCAAATGCTGTAGTTGTTTAACAAAGCAGTCTGAATTAGCATCACAGGAGCCTGTTGGTATTCCTGCTCCCCTGCAAGTCTGGCTTCATCTCTTAGCTGATCCTTTTGCCAACCCTTATTTTACACTCCCAGACCTGTAACCTCTTCCAGTGTTTGCTGACAGTGCTGGAGCACCTTTGGCCCCAGAAGTATCACTACCAAAAGTTATGGCAGATGTTGAAACTCTACTATGTGTGGCTTCACCAGGCTTCAGCTACTAATCCTTTATTCATGTTTTGGGGAAAGAGGAAATGGAATATAGAGTAACTACTCCAACTGATGGTCAAAGTTCAAGAAGTAGCATCAGTAGCAATGGTCACTCAAGTAAAAGGCTGTTTTAAAGGTTGTTTCATGCCTTTTTGCTAAATGAATTTGGTACATGTATCCCCATGGAAGATTACACTGTAAAGACTTAATTGTGTAGACCCAATTTAGGCACATGTCTTTTTCTGTGCTGAAGGGACAGGGCAGGGAATGGTGGGAGAGAAAACCATGAAGATAGCATTCTGTTGCTAGAGTTATCCTCTGGACAGTCCTAGCTGATGCACTTAGGCATGGGCTCTGAAGATGGATCCAAGCTTGGTAGGGTATGGAGTCAAGCTTATATGTCCCCTTTCTTTTTCTCCTTTAAATTGAGGCTGTGTGCTTTGACAGTTGCTTGTGTTCTGGCCACTTCATCTAATCTGACTACCTGGCTTCCACATCCATCTTGTTGGAATAATAAATGGAAAAAGCTGTTGAAGTTCCAGCATGCTTAACGGTGTCCTGAGCCAATCAGTTGTATGACAGATGCAGCGATAGGTAATGACTTGGACACAGAATTTCTACGCTCTTACCTATATGCTTTTAGGAATGGAAGTATAATACGAGTACTGACATTGGTCCAAATGTAATCCTGTAACCAGTGGAAGTACAGGTTTCTTTTTATATGCATCATGTATGCTGTAAATAAGCAGTATGACTACCAAACACAATGGAACTGTCACTGTTAAATAAGCATGTGGTATCTGTTACTATATTGGTTCTTTTTATTTCTCAAAGAAATAATTAGACCCTTGGGGAAAAAAAAGTGGCAAATCTCACTAAATACCTGAAATTTAGTTGAAAGGGTTAACTGTTCTTTGTTTTGAATTGTGTAGTATATAATGAACTTGTTTCAAAATCTCTTAATGGGTATTTTTCAACTGAATTCAGCAAGCTTTTTAGACCAGATCCACAGAGAATACAAAACTCAGGTCCATTGCCTAAAGTGTATGTTTGGCTTTTTCTGTGGTTTGACAGCCTATGAAGGAGGGGGATGAAAGTTGGATGTAAATTGTTTTTTTCTAGAATATTTTAAAATTTTGTTTAAGGGGGCTGGTATGTATTGATGTCCCCCAGGCTCTCCTGATAGCAAATTACAATAGATTCTTTTGCAAATCTAGTCTGCGTTTCCAGAAAACTGTCATTCATGAACGTGACTTAATAAATAATCTAAAACACTCTGCAAGAAAAAAATGTGCCAGAATTCTTTAATACCAGAATAATTCTATTGACTTAGCAGTGTTAATTCTTACTGTATTTGGCTTGCAAAAATGAAGGACCAAATAAATTAATATGACTGACAAGGTGCAACCTATGTGAAGATGCCATGGATATTTCCTTTGTAAAAGTTTGTTTATGCCTTTCAGTTGAAAAACTTCATTCCAGTTAAATTGTTTGATTTCTTTTTTTCTCTTTCTGTGTGTGTATTTCCCTAGCATACTTTGAATGTGTTGTTCTGAATGGCAAAAAAATTAATGTGGCTGAGTTAGTATCAGTTATTGTTTTCTGCCTAATATCCTGCAGCTTTATGTTGCTTTAACGTATGCACATTCAGACTTTTGAACGTTGTGGGAAAAGGTTTCACTGGCATCCATTCTTGCCATTAAAGGGCTTCCCATCTGAATATTGCCTGCCAAAGTATGTGGTATCCTGCAGAGCAAGAGGATGAGGACATAGTTTGCAATGAAGCTGAACAGTTTGCATTTCCTAGCAGTGACACCAGACATCAATCTTTTGTAGAGACAGCCTAGAATACAGGAGAATAAGAACTCTCACTCCTTCTCCCCCACCAAAAAACCAAACCAAACCAAAAAACAAAAGGAGAATTATCTTCACTTTTTTCCCTCTTTCATTTTGTCATTTTCTTTCTAAGATCCTCCAAGATGAATATGTTCTCAAATTACATAAGCTGACATTTCAGTGACTGAGACATTTTTGGGGAAGCAAATAAAATATGAAAAAAAAAATTGAAGTAAAAAAAAAATGTTCTCTCAGGTAACTTTAAAAAAGAAAAATTTATTTCATTTAGTCTCAGTTCTATCATCAAGATAAGGAGTAAAGTGCTAATTTGTCACAGTTAATGTGTTTTATGCATTTATACCACTGTTTGACATCAGTATTCAGTAACATCAAGTTATATTATACAGGATAGCAAATACTGAGAACTAACAATTGTTAGTGCTGTAATCGGCCATATTTGGACAAGCTTGAGTCAAGTCTGTAGCTTGCAAAGATCTATAGAATTCACTTTGCACCAGCTGTTGAAGATCTTCTCCTTCACACAGAAATTTGTTGCAGGTTTTTATTTTAATATATAAATCTAATTTCACCAACAGGATGATTTATAGTTGTGCAATTAATGAGCCATATACTCTGCTTTGTAGTAAAACAGGTGCAGAAGGAGCTAAGTGCTGCAAAATATTACTACATCCATGAGCTACAGAAGTTAACATATGCTGTGTCACTCAGTCAAGAGGATGTGAGGGTGTAAAGTGGATAAATCTCGCTATATCCAGTAGTAACCCTCACTGAAGAAAGGAACACCTTGGAGGTGTTCAGAAAACTAGTAGATGTTGCACTTGAGGCTATGGTCTAGTGGTTAGGGAAATGCTAGGAAGTAGTTTGGACTTGATGAGGTCCTAGAGGTCCTTTATATGATAGTTCAAAAACTTGTGGCCAATAGTGGTGGAAAGTGCTTGTCAGGGCTTGGCACTGGGTTCATAAACAAAGTTTTATGCTATGATGTAGTTATCCTTGAAACTACCATGGTACTGATTTTTTTTTTTTTGGTACAAATCAAAGCTGGTTTTAAACTCTTACACCTAAAGAATCCTTTATGAAATCCAGAACAAATGGAAAACAGTGTATCAAATTGTCTTATACACCCACAAGAGAGACAAGTGACAGTGTAACAGCTGTTGCTGTCATGGTTCCTCGTGATCCAGAGTCAGATCTTTTCTACAGAGATCATCCATATCTCAGGAAAAGAAAATATTAACCAGCTGCAGAGCTGCTCCAAGCCAACTTGAAAAACTGGCTTCAGGAAGGTGTGAGAAACAGGTTGGTTGGGCAAGCTGGTACAGCAGAATTTGTGTGAGAGTTCTGCTGTATGCTAAAAGACTTGCCAGATATTCCACTGTTTTCAGAGGTTACGTGTATACGTTATTAAAACTTCTTTCCTTCTGTATGTTTCTTCACCTTTGTTTTTTTCCTGTTTGTCTTGATGGAAGTGTCCAAATCCAACATTTGCATGCTGAAGTTGCTTTGGATCGTTATCTTCTCAGTATCTTTTTCCGCAAAGGAATACACATTCATTTTCTATTAAAACTATGAGTGAACTCAGACACTGAGTCACTGTGAATTAACTTCTGAATCCTTACCTAATAATCTGTATTCCTTTGTTGTTTTCCATGGCATGTGTGGAAAGATATTGTTCAGTTCCTGTCAATGGTATGAAAAGTCCACAAGGCATGGGTTAGGACTGTACCAGTGTAATGAACTGAGACTATTACTCTTGTTTACACTGATATAACTACATTGCATGAAGTTTGATCCATGCAGCTTAGCTTCTGAAGGAACTTCTACCAGAAGAGCCTGAGCCTTCAGGACCACTGTGGCTTTTTCTGGCCCTTCCATTGATGGTCTATGCTTATGAGGATGCTAGGAAATAACATAGGGCATGTATGGGTTGAGAGGGTCATTATGTTTCACCTGGCCAAGTTCTGGTTTCCTAACCACATGATAGCTTAGATATTTTTCAGAATCAGAATTGTATCTGAGTATAATTCACAGTCCTCTGGATTCTTGCTAAGAGGGGATATGATCTGGCCCATTGTTTGTTCTGGGTAGTATATGTAATGCTTTGGCGTGTCTTGAGTCTTCCCACATTTCCCTAGATCATTCTACATCTTAAGTTTTGAAGATCTTATTGTGGATTTTTTGTGTGGGAGCAGTTTTGTGTTTTCAACTGGTATGGCAGCAGATCAAGCAGGAGGTTTTGGCTGTGCACAGATTCTGGAGGCAGGTTTTGTAGAAGGTTGCTCTAATTTTTGGCATGTAAGCCATGGGAGCATACACCCTGCATTACTTGATTACAGCTTAGCCCACTCACTAAATAGTTTGCTGACCGCACACAGTAACTTAAGAAGTGGGCTGAAAAACCAGAGATAATATTGATCAAAACACAGAAGAAACACTTCTTGCATCATGGAAAGGTCAGATACTGAATGCCTAGTGAAATTTCCTAATTAAACTGCTGGATTGTAGCTGTCTAGGTTACAGAGTGTCTTATGGTAGCGTTCTTTTCTGTTTGACACTAGTCTGTGACATGCTGTATGATTCCCCACCTGGGCTGGGTACCGCAATATATTTTATTGAAAAATGACCAAAGAGAACTAGATAGTGCTGAGGCTGAAGAGGTGCTTCAGAATTGTTCAACTTCACCTCCTGACATGCAGACTCTGGGAGCAAACGATAACATAGTCTGATCTCCCTATATAGGAACTTCTAGTTCTTAAAACTTGAGAATTGGTCTGTGTCATGTACATGCACAGATAGGTGCTGCTCAATGAAAATGTGCACAAGAACAAAGCTAAGAAAATTGCTTGAAGCCCTGTAGTGAATCAAGTCTAATTCACCACTTGAACTCAGATCTCTTTATAGATAGTGTTTCGATTTACATATGTGATCATCCTGAGAATGCAAGCTACTAAAACTCAGTGTAGCCAAGGCCATAGTGTAAGAAAAATGTGTCTTATTGTGGTGGTTTAAACCACTTTT
>NW_008592633.1:0-2845 GCF_000691845.1 Merops nubicus
TGCAGCCCAGGATCTGGTTGGCTTTCCCCTCTGACCCTCCATTTCTCTAGGCTAAACAAACCCAGTTCCCTCAGTTGCTTCTCATCAGACTTCTGCTCTACACCCTTCACCAGCTTAGTTGCTCTTCTTTGGACCCGCTCCACCACCTCAATGTCTTTCTTGTATTGAGGGGCCCAAAACTGAACACAGTGTTCAAGATGTGGCCTCACCAGTGCCGAGTACAGGACAATGATCACTGCCTACTCCTGCAGGCCACACTATTTCTGATACAAGCCAGGATGATGTTGGCCTTCTTGGCCACCTGGGCACACTGCTGGCTCATGTTCAGCCAGCTGTCCACCAACACCTCCAGGTCCTTTTCTGCCAGGCAGCTTTCCAGCCACTCTTCCCCAAGCTTGTAATGTCAGGTGGGGTTGTGGCCCAAGTGCACAACCTGACACTTCAGCTTGTTGAACCTATTGGGCTTGGCCCATTCATCCAGCCTGTCCCGATACCTCTGTATAGCCTTCCTACCCTCAGGCTGATCAATGCTCCCACCCAGTTTGGTGTCGTCTGCAAATTTACTGAGGGTGCCCTTGATCTCCTTGTCTGGATCATTGACAAAGACATTAAACAGCACTGCCTCCAATACTAATTGCTGGGGAACACCACTTGTGAAAGGCCACCAACTGGATAGAATTCTATTCACAACCATACTTTGGACCCAGCCATCAAGCCAGCTTTTCACTCAGCAAAGAGCACACCCAACTAAGCCCTGAGCAGCCAGTTTCTCCAGGAGAATGCTGTAGGAAGCTATGTCAAAGGCTTTATTAAAGTCCAAGTAGCCAACATGCACAGCCTTTCCCTCATCCATTAAGCAGTTCACCTTGTCATAGAAGAAGATTAGGTTAGTCAAGCAGGACCTGCCTTTCATGAACCCATGCTGACTGGGCCTGATCACCTGGCTGTCCTGTACATGTTGTGTGATGGCACTCAGGATTATCTGCTCCATAACCTTCCCTGGCTTGCAGACGAGGTGGACAGGCCTGTAGTTCCCTGGACGCCTTCCAGCCCTTATTGTAGATGGGCGTCACTTTAGCTAACTTCCAGTCAGCTGAGTTCTCCCCAGTTAGCCAGAAATGCTGGCAAATGACTGGAAGTCACTTGGTGATCATATCCACCAACTCCTTCAGTACTCTTGGGTGGATCCCCATAGACTTCTGTGTGTCTAAGTGGTGCAGCAGTTCACAAACAAGTTCCCCTTGGATTATGGGGGCTTCACTATGTTCCTCCACCTGTATTCTAGCTCAGGGGGCTGGGTACCTGGAGAACAACTGGTCTTACTATTAAAGACCAAGGCAAAGAAGGCATTCAGTACCTCAGCCTTTTCCTCAGCATTAGTCACTATATTTCCCCCTGCATCCAATAAAGGACAGAGATTGTCCTTAGCCCTCCTTTCATTTTGAATAGCTAAGGATATATATAAATAGCATTTATAGAAACATTTTTATTGTTTTTTTATGGCAGTAGTCTGATTATATTTTAGTTGGTCTTTGGCCCTTCTAATTATCTCCCTACCTAACATCACAACTTCCCTGTAGTCCTCCTGAGTGAGTGGCTGTTTGCTCCTACTTTCCTATTCTTCTAATATCTCATCAGCTTCCCTTAATTTCTGTCATTCCTAACCACTTCTTCCAACCTCTCAGCCTCACTTCATCTTTAATCTCCATCCGGCTTCTTCTCTCCAAAACTTTCTCTTTCACAACCAACCTGCCATTTGCTACTATTGCATCCTTTTCTCTACTTATATATTTTCCCATCCCTTTAAAATTAACATTAATGTTTTTAATGTTTAAAAACTTCTTTTACAAATCAGCATTCCCACAGAGTCTTAGTACACTGAGGCCCTGTTCTTGGCTGGCTTCTGTGGTATCAAATTGCTAATAACCAATAACAGAATGTAATTAGATCTGTCTTTACTGTAACAATAACACATTATTGCTAAATTGTAGAAATGTAGGGTTCCTTTCTGGTGACTGATTTGTTGTATTTCTCAGCCATTTTGTTCTGGTGGAAATGACCCAGGAAATTGTTATGCTAAACTCTGAATACTGAAGGTTCAGCTCATAAATCTTGTGCCATTTTGGAATAATTCTCTTTAGGTGCACCAGTAGTTTGACTTCCACAAGGCTGTGCTTACAGCCCTGTCCACGGACAGGATGCCAGAAGATGCCAGATTATCATTGTACTGGACCATTCCCCTGTGGAAGTTCTTGAGTGAATTCTAAAAGGAAAATTGTAGCTTTTTTTTCCTTACAGAACATCACAATGAATAACACTATATTAAAAAAGAAAAGATATGGTGTTAATATCCTCAGCAGGCTTTTAGCACCTGATATAATAACACACTGATGCTGGCTAGTAATGAAACATAACAAAACAAAATAATAGAGATTGTGTTGATTATTGGTATATTTTGATTAGATGGCAGGAGGTGGAAAGAAAAATTTTCCATCAGTCTTCCATTAACTTGATCTCCTCAGAAATGCAAGTGTTAGGCCATATATTCAGAACTACAAACAGGATATTACTAGCTAACATATAATTTAAATTATAATACAGTTATCTATTAAACATGTCCCAGATTCTTAATTCTGTAACAAGAGTGCAAATCCAGAATCATTTCACTGCTTTGCCTAAACAGTGGTCTGGATTTGAATTTCTGGCTTTGGGAACAATCTCATATGAAAGTTTGATTTAGCTGCCCAAAAAGAGAAGAATCAATGCTGATTTGGGGAGAAATGCTGGAAGAGACAGTGCAGGGTGGGGGCTGCCTGGCAGGGAGCAGACGGAATTACTGCACTCA
>NW_008592633.1:2876-34464 GCF_000691845.1 Merops nubicus
CCTAGGGAAGAAGGGATAAAGGTGGTATTTCAAGGAAACCCCAAACAAATTCTGTGAACAACAAACCTTGCTGAGAATTCACTCATGAGTTCTGCACTGCTGTCAGGTATAACGCTACAGGTTTGATGTGAACCAAGAGAAAGAAAAAGAGGAAAGAGAGCAAAGGGAGAGAGAGGTAAAATTTTGGCAGTTGCTTAAAGAAAGCTTTCCACCAGCTCAGTGGGACTTCTCTTACTCCTGCCCCCACCCCAGCCCTATCTTCCAACTAAGAACTACTTTTCCTAGGATTGTTTCAAGATTAATCTAATTCCTACTGCTGTCTTTCAGAAAAAAAAAAAAAGAAAAAAAAAATGTGTATCATTTTCATCACACGCCCCTTAAATCTAGAACAAACCATTTTTCAAGAGATCAGTGGGCAAACAGGTTCTCTAAGCTGAAAACCTGCAAGTTAGGTAGCCGATGCGTCTGTGCTGACAAGTCCCTGGTTCAGTGAAGTGTGAGTTGTTTACAGAGGCATTCTGTTTCTGCACAAAGTAGTGTGGTTTTTGGAGATACTGAAGTTCAAGGGTGCAGACTTGCCACCATCCCTGTCTCAGGCTGCTCGCTCACATCCCTGGATCGCAATTCACACCCTACAAGCTGCATTGCCAGACCTGTCCTCAGCATCATGCTGTAAGCCAGAAGATTGAAAGCAGTAACCAAGCTCAGGAACTGTTCATAGTGACTTCACCTTAGAAGCCATAAACTCCTGGAATGATCTCAGAAGCACATTGTGTCCAGACTGAATGTCTGCATCTGTACTGCACTGCAAGAGGAGGGAAGAACTGTCAGGTTATGCTCATCCTCTCTGCTTCCAGTGAGATTCTAAACACTCATTACAAGGTTTGAATGAAGACTATCTGAATTTAGCCTATATTTAACTCATGATAATGACAGCTGCTGCTGTAACTGCACACTCTGCCTATGGAATGCCTTCCTTTCTATCTTTAGATGCTTGCAGTGTCTGTGTGTACAGAGCAAGCTAGAAGAACGGGGTTTGCTCTGCTGTTTATTATAGAAACAGTCTCAAGTTGCTCATACGATCACTCACATATGTAAGAAAACAATACTACTTTTATGGTTTTATGTCACCCTGGGATACATATTTCATTTCTGTAGTGTCTGGAAGGCTTTGCCAGGTGAAAATTACACTTAAGTATTATCAACATTTTAATTAGATTTTGAGTCTGTACATGGTTTTCTCAGATGAGCTGGGAGAAGTGATTCATCACTGAACCCAGATACTGAACGCTTGTGACAAGATTCACGTGTGCACAGCGAACCTTGTGATCTTGTACATATCCATCTTCTGGGGAATCACACTTGTATGCATGTGAGAACAGAGCAGTAGCCAGATTCTTCCCTATATTCTTGAAGATGGGACACAGAAGAATAATCAGCAGCTGAGCACATAAGATCATCGTGGGGGATGCTTTGGTTTACCTCTCTGACCTCGTTGATGTTTATTTACTTGTACCAAACATGGTTACTCCAGCAGGAGAGATGGCTTAGACTAGCCAATGTGTGGTGTTTAGGATACCTCCTTGTATCCCAGGCAGCATCATTGCCAGTGCCTCCCTTGCCTAAAATGGTACACAAAAAGTTCCTGGTTTTGCAAAGCTTTATTTTGCAATTAAATACTTCCAGACCTACCTAGTCACAAATTAATAGTTGTTTTTCTGGGTATCTACACACTGAAACAATGGCAACATTTTGGATAGAAGATGAGCAGTGGCATGTGTCCAGCTCTTCTGCTGAAATATTCTGTCAATACTGTGGAGGTAGTGTGTCTTTGATAAAAGCAGATCTCTTTCCCCCTTTATGGAGTTCAAATTGTTCTTAAAATTTCCACAGAGAGCATGGGCTGGTCACTGCAATGGCTAAATGTAGCATTCTTAGGCTCTAATTTGTGCTTCTAATTAATGTAGGTTTGGTGGGGTCATGTCCACACAGGTGATGTCAGAGGCAACAAAAGTGCATTAGCACAACTCCTCTAGGAGGAATCTTTCATCTTTCCATCTGTGCCAGAACATGCCAGGGGCAAGCTGTCCCTTCCATGTTGTGGGATCAACCTCACAGTTACACTTCTGAGTTGAACAAGAGACCTGTTAAGAAAATGCGTTGGGTGAAAAGACTGCTGTAATGACAGAGAAACCTTCTTCTCCTTCTCACCTGACAGTTTATGCATCCTCTTACCTAGTTTCAGAAATTATCCTAACCACAATATGAGATCAAGTTGCATTCAAATCCCAACCACCTGAACAGATGATGGCAAGGTTGCAAGGATCTCAGGAAGTCTTTGCTGCCCTGACACGAGTCATGTAACATCATGGCAAAATGGTCTTTTGGTTTTCAACTCCATTTTTTCCCTTTTTAACTGCTGCTAAATTTTGCAGTGTTATGTTCAGACAACCATCCACAGTAATCCCAGGTCCTTCTTAGAGTAGTGAAAATTGATTCTATCCCTGTATAAATATATTAGGATTTCTTTCCTCAAACTTAAGAAATATGCATTATTTTCTATCGCCAGCACTCGTCTCCATTATTATCTTATCATCCTTCTGCAGCTTCCATTTTAGCTATTTGGAAAGATCTAAAGACATAATTTGCAGACACTGTCACCTGTATATTCATCTTCTTCCCTGAACCGTTCCAGGCCACCTCTGTTAAAACAATAAGATCCCCGCAAGGACACCCGTAAAATCACACTGATAATACTGCTGTCCATTCCTAATCTCCATTTATCCTTTTAACATGTACTGAGGTGTGAGACTGTCTCTTTTACCCAATCACAGCTTCATTCCTTATAGCCTTAGATGAGAAAATGTGTCAAAATCTTTCTGGAAATTTAGTATGTTATATCACTAGATCATTGATACGCTCTCAGCAACCCTTCTACTGGCTTCAAAATATTTGTGAGGAACACCACCCAACATCTTAGTATGCTTTTTAGTGTCTTTTTAGCCTATGTTTGTTGCTTTTAGTTTTTTCATAGCTATTCTCCTAATTTTTATGTCCTCTCTTTAAAGGTTGTAGCAGGTGGCTTCACGCTGACAAACATGCTAAATGAGTTCATTATGGAGACACTTACGAAGAAAGAAAAAATAGTTACACATTGAACTAAATTTTTTTCACTGCTCAGGATTAAATCAAGGACTGTTACTCTACTTGTGGATTCATCTGAT
Organism: Merops nubicus; assembly: GCF_000691845.1. Lineage (NCBI taxonomy): Eukaryota > Metazoa > Chordata > Aves > Coraciiformes > Meropidae > Merops > Merops nubicus. The sequence continues at coordinate 6,101 of NW_008592633.1, forward strand.
TAGGTCCAATATTTATGGAGCCTAACAATGTAAACATAGAATGATAATAAATTAAATAATTACTAAAATTATAATGATTGTTATATTCTGCATTAGCTAGCAATATAAAGTACATATGTATAATATATTGATGATCATATATATGTGAAATATTAAAATAACTGTATGAATTGAAACCATTGATATTAAGAGTAGTTACTAAGATGGATGTAAATTGCAGACTATATCAGGAATATTTCACATGCCCGATTCTTAGCAATATTGAAGGAAACTGTGTATAACCCTGTCCACCAAATGACAAAAGAAAAATGGTAATGGGGAAACCCTACATGGTGTGTCCACCCATAGGCAGGCTTCCCCCACCCACTGCGAGCGGGGCCAGCTCTTATACTGTTGAAAAAAAGAACTCCCAGTTGCATAAGCGACCTTCAAAAATAACTTCAAAAGTGGGACACCTGGTGTTGTCCTCCGCATTGGTTTTCATCCAAGGTCAGCCAAGCTTTGAGAGAAAACCAAAAGGAATGCTACTTCCGCTGTTTTGGTTTTAATCACGCATTTCTCAGGACACCTGAGTGTCTATGGAACAGACACCCAGCTAGTTTCCCAACAGAGAGAAAAATCCTCTGTCTAGTAGGGAGAATCATCCATATGTCAACTTTAATTCAGGGTTCAGGATTCAGACCCCAGCACTTCAGAAAAGCTTTCCTAGCTTAGAAAATATATTTGTCAGATATAGCCTCAAGAAATTCAGAGCTTTCTCTATAACACCTGCATCACCATCTGGAGAAGCATGTTTCTCGCCACTGACCACAGAAGCCCCTGAGAATGTTAAGCATTATCTCAGCTAGACAAGTAATTTCTTCGTGATGCCCAACATCTAAAAAAGACCGCAGGTAACAGCAACAGAATTAAAAGCAAGTTATACAACACAAGCAAAACACTGACAGTGAACTTACTCTGAAAACTTTTTCCACCCTTGCAATACCCTTCCCAAAGATGGTTCCAAGTTGGTCTCCAATCCCAGCCAGCAAGAAGCCAAAGAGTGGAATCCCAAAGATGGCATACAAGATGCAGAAAACCTTGCCTCCAACAGTGCTTGGAGCAATTTTACCGTACCCTGAGGAGAAAAACAATTGTCAGACTCTCAGGACTTATACACGGCTTTTTAGAAAAAATATTGTTTTTAGAAAAACTTCTGTTCCTTCAGGCATACCTTTGTTCCACCTGTAATTCCTATTTAGACTTTCCATAGCATGATGTCATTTCCCAGGTGAGCTACTGCCTATGATTTAGTTCTTCTTGAAGCCTCAGTTACCCATATTTAATATACATTCAGGTCCCGTCTAAAGTTGTTATTTGGTTAATTAATGTGTCTTGACTTGTCATGGCACAAAAAACCCTCTGTGCTGGCTTGGTGCCTGCACGCTGCTGCTTCTCTTGGGCTGTGCCAGTGGCTTCCTGGTGGGAGTGTGACTCACCTGACAAGGCTCACTTTCAGTGGTTAGCTCATTATTTCCTCAGCCACACATCACACTAACTAGCTAGACTGAAGCCTCCAAGCTGTACCCACACTATGTGAATCTCCTCTTGAACTCTTTATTCAGTTCTCCTTTCAATTTGACAATAAAGAGACTAACGTTTGTATTTCATGTGGTTTTTAAATAGATTTTAACAAAGGAGTTTTTGAGCCTTCCCTCTGAAGATCCTACTCCATTTATATTTAAAAATCATTGTTGACACTGTAATAAAGGTGCATATGTGCCTGCCTTCTATCCTCTGTTTGAGTAACCTGGTGCTGTTGAAAAGATGACAGATTCTGACCAAGACATAATTATCCAGCTGCATATCACAAATGAAATCACTTATTTTGGCCCAAGCATTTTTGGACATTTTTGGTTCAACTCCCAGTCTTATAACTCCAGATGAAATATCGGGGAGATCTGATAGTGGCAGAAATACAGCTATCCACGGGTCCCATGCTGTAAACTACATGTAGTCACCATATTTTTTTTCAGGAATTTCTTCCCTTCCCTGCACCGTCCATATGAATTTAACCTTAGGAATCTACACAGAGCACTGTGATTCCAGTAACCATGGTATTTCTGTTAAAATTTTAATGTTAAAGAGAAAAAATGAGAATCGTGGCAGCAATATTTGCACCTTTCTGAGATCAGGTGTTTTTATTGAAATGTTATGGTTTTGTATTCTGGCTACACATATTGAATATTAACCCACAGTCCTTTTTATGGGTGTATCCATGATTCCTGATTTCTCGTAAAAGTCCAAGAAAATCCAGGTTCAAGAGGCTAGTGAACTGAGGTTGACTAGGTAGTCTGCTGAGTGCCTAAGAGGAGCCCTACCAGGGCTCTGGGTAGAGAAACTAAAATAATTTGCATGCCCAGACACAATACATGCACATCATGCAGCTTATAAAAATCCCACACATGGAGAATTCAAAGCAAATATGGGCAAAAATCCAAGCTCTTTTTAATAAGTTATTTAAATAGCACGTCAATGAATATGCCTACATAAACTGTGCCTTCATAGTGGCATTTATTTTAATGAATAATTTAAAAGCTTTTCACTTGGGTCTATTGAGTAAACAAATATTAAGGGACAGTTATCTTATATTTGATTCAAACTGTTTTCTTTCTTGCCACCCACTGGTTCTATGCTACTGCTAAATGTACATGGCAATGTAGCTTAATATATAGAGGAAGACAGGGAAGAATACCCTCTATACAACTGCCCTTTCACTCTGGCAACAAAACAACGGCAGAGCCAAAGGCACAGGCTCCACTGTTTGAGGTGATGACCACAGCAAGACTTGTAACTGCCACAGAATTTGTTGTTGTTGTTGTTGCTATATTACCTGCATAAAGAACTTGCAGAATTCAGATTCTTACATGTTAATGAGTGGTTATGCAGTTATCAGATTATTTGTCTATACAGTGATGTCTATACAGTTTTGCATTACAGTTGTAACGTGGAGAAGCTCTTTAACCAATATTTAAACCAGAAGAATACTCAAAGGCAATGCAAAGAAAAGGCAACAATTTGCCAGGAATTTCCAAAGAATCATGTCTCTTGACCTCTAACAATGGGAACACTGAAATCAAGCTTAAAATTATAAAAACACTATATAGTTATCAGCAATGAGGGTGTGAGAAGAATTACTTATAACAAAATTCAGAGCATAAGCCAAAACTAATTTATGTACTTAGGAAGAAAGTTACCCTTATGGGTATATTCATCTATAAAACTAAAATCCAAATTCCCAACAACTATAGATAGTTATATCATTGGGTACCGCTTTTTGAACATTTTAGTGAAAATTAAGACCATCTGCATCTACATCAAGAACAGGGTTATAAAGGTTTAACTACACTTGTTTTCAGTTCAGCATTGCTATTCTACCCTAACAATGTAAACAGCTTCTGATATTTAGGTGGAGGCTCCGTGCTTTTGACACACACCAGAGGCATGCCTTCTGAGAATGGAGAAATACAGTTCAGCCACTTCATTTCTTTGGGATCTACCTTCCTTACATTTATTTCAATATCTAGGTCTCAGCGTGACTATGTATTTTAAAAGATAAACAATAAACATACCTATTGTTGTGATGACTGTTCCAGCAAAGAAAAAGGCACTTCCAAGGTCCCAATGACTGTTGTTGTTAGAGGAATTTCCTATGGGACTGACTCCTGCATTATCAGCATCAACAGCATGCTGCAAAGACAGAGACAACAAATCAGCCTAATGCATGCCTTACCATACTCTATGCAAGTTAATATAGGCTCCAAAGGCAAATTTCTAGGACCATGGGAACACGGTCCTAGAAATCAGCTTTAAACTTTTTAAACAGCTGCTCAAAATATATTAGCATCCTCCATACACAAGAGCTGAATATATGACTGAACTAAATAGCTATTGAGGTGGAAGAAAAATACACTGCATAGACAAACGACAAAAGATACAAAGCAATTGAGAAGTAAAGGACTAGCACCACTAAGAGATCATTCTTGCAGCAATAACTGCCAAAAGAAAAATTCCCCAATGGGAACAGGTGCTGTTAGAAGCAGCAAGAAGGGTGGGAAACACAAATAACATTCATAAAATCAAATTAAACTAGTCAGCCATGGATTTTAATTCCCAGATAATTAATAATTGAATAAGGTATTTATATTTTATGCTAACTAAAGAAAAAATGGGAGATATATATGCCATTTGAAATTAACAAATAGGATAGAGGTGAAAACATCATGAAACAACTTTCAGGTAGCTACACCGGACACAATCGCATGTCCACAAATATAGCACTGTACAGAGACTCCCAGCTAGCGCTTGAATAAACTAAATCTAGAACAGAAGCTGAGGTAGCTATGCTGCTTCCAGGGCACTGTCCTGTGTCTCACACAGCACTGAATCAAAACAGGCAGACATATCAGCCTGCTGAATGTTTGCTGGGGTATTTCTAAAAATGCACTGTATGATATCATGGGGACATACACATTTGCCTTTCATTGAAGCTTCCAAAGAAAGTCCAAAGAAAGATAGATCTAAATACATCAGCACAGAAATAAATCTCTCATCAGAATCTGGCACATTGAGCTGAATTGCTCCAAATTCACTTCTGAGATGTCCTTTGGTACATATTCTCTAGGTTGCTTGTGGATCTCACCCAATCTATTGCCTATCATAGTGAAATTCAGATTTTACTCTGGAACAGCAACTAAAATGACTGCCTTACAAAGTAAACATTACCTTCCCAAACTTTCCCAACTGAGTTTATTTCCCATAAAACCAATGCAAAAGAACAAAGCTTCTCTCTCTCTGCATCTTACCATTTCCAGGTCCTTGCCTTTCTCCCATTCTGTTCCAAACTCACTTCACGTTGCTGTCATCATGCTACTCACACTACTGCCAGATCTTCCTCTTCTCTCTCACTCTGATATTTGCTCCTCCTCCTAAATATTCCCAGCAGCCTTTAGTCTTCGTTATTTCACTGAACTTAGTACCAGGCTCAACAGGACAGGCAAAGTGCTGCATCTTAGTTATTCTGTCTGACTTTATTCAACATAGGAATTCCCACCTATCAATACAAGGCTGACTTTTTTTTATTCCATTTCTTTAACCACTTCTCTCTTCCCTCTGACATATGATCTATGAATTGTCACTGTGATTTTTTTTTTATTTCACCTTTTTCTACACTGCCTATGTGCAAAGCAAGGTTAACCATTCTACTTTATCATTGCCCCATTTCTCATCTGTTCCTGTCAATGATTTATCTCCTGATCATCTCTATAACCTCATATTCTCTGCTTTTAGCACTGACTTTTGAATACATCCATTTAACACTTCCTCTATCCCTAGCTTTCACAATACTCTTTTCTCTTTCTCCTATTCCTTCTGACAGCTCATTTATCACACTTTTTTCTTTTCTTCATCTTCCGTTTTGCACTTTTCCTCACTCATTTTTTTACCTATCTTTCTAACTTACTTCATTGCCATAAATGTTCCTCTACCACATTTTTTCATTCGGGCTAGTTTCTGCTCCCCAGTTTTTAGTTATTCATCACATAGTCCCACAGAAACGGAAAAGAGTGGAGAAGAGGCGCATGGGCAAAAACAGAAGCCAGGTATATCTAAAGAGATCAGTAAGGGACAACCTTTTTTTTAATAGTAGAGCTGCTACATGCCAAGCTAAACTGATTGTGAAGTTACAGCATGAGCAAGCTCCAGGCTGGACTGGCTGTATTTCCTGTGGGCAGAGAGCCAGGGTTCCTCAGCAACTGTCCATAACTCAAGAAACAGAGATACAGAGAAAGGCAATCTTTAGGATGAAACCCTTTGAAAGGGCTTCTGTACCACTTGCTGACATACTGCAGGTGGTGTGAAAGCAGAGATCATTTGTTTGTTTACCCAGAAGAGCATAAATCAGGATAAGAGACAGGTTGCCTGTTTAAATAGGGCATGACACACTGTCAGCTACCCCAGCATGTTACGTAGTGCCAAGGAATGCTGCTTGCCTTCCTCTTGACTATGTGAATGTCAGCCAGCTAATTACAACACTTTAATCACATCTGAGTTTATACAGTTTGGCCAATCTGTTAGAGCCAAGCACTGACCTGTGAAGTGAAGGAGTGTCCTGCTGCCTTAGGTAGCTTAGAGCTTCTCAGGCTCCCTTCTTGCCCAGAACAAACTCTTTTTCTTTAACGCTTGACTGACATCATGCATTTATAAATACTCATCTATCCCAACGCTGTCTCTTAATACATAGTATTTTGCATGCACCAATGGAAGACAGAAAAGGAGATGTAAGAGGAGAGCAGCCCTGCAGTTAGCAGCTCTTAAATACACAATTTCAGGTAACTTGAATAAGTAAAGGGTGTCTTACTACCATCATCACAAGTCCACCTACACAGAAGTAACCTTCTAGGTGAAGACTGGCACAAAATCAAACAAGTACACTATCACTGGCAAGACTCTCCCAGTTCACACAGACCATGAAATTTTACAACTGTTTCCCATCTGTGAAACTTCAGGTAGGCTTTGCAGCATGACCTGAAGAGCTGCATCCTCAGGATATCTCGGAGAAGTAAAAGAACTAATTACCAGAGCTCTAACTGCTCCATTGGCAAGCCTTACACAACTAAGACATTTTAAACTTGCAGTTTCAGGTATCTTTATGGTTTAAGGATCATCAAAAGTAACAGATCTTCAAACTAGCTGTTTCACACTCTTTTCCTGATCCCTTTTTCCTTCTCAAGAGGATATACATGCACAGTGCATGTATTTTCAATATTTTTATGAATTTAGAAAAAAAAAATTCTTCTTTAATAAATAATTATTAAACTATAGTAATTTACCTTTTGAAATGCCACCCATGCAGGGAATGCAATAACTATGAATACCTCAAAAGGCTGAAATTGTCTTTCTTGCTGTTCAAATAAAGGATGTGTCCTAAAGCTGATAGGCAGAAAGGAGTGAGGGACATGACAGAACTACCAAAGTAAAGACAAGTACTCAATTTTTTTATTTTTTTTTAATATATATTTCTGACAATAATTTTCAGTTTGGCTTCCCATCATTGTATAGGTATTTTGCTCTCAGCTCTTTTTGTATCAGCACAGTACAGTCCCTCAGTAATCAGAAGGTATGGTCTGGTGAATCTGCATGGGACTGAAGGCACATGAAGGTCCAGCAAAGGGCAGCGAAGCCCTTGAGCAGCAGCTGAGGGAACTGGGGTTGTTTAGCCTGGAGGAAAGAAGTCTCAGGGGAGACATTACTCTCTACAGCTACATGAATGGAGTTTGTGGTGAGAAGGGGGTCAGTGTTCTCCCAAGTAACAAGTGACAGAACAAGAGGAAATGACCTCAAGTTGCTCCAGGGCAGGTTTAGATTAGACATTAGATAAAATCTCTTCACCAAAAGGGTTGTCAAGCATTGAAAGAGGCTGCCCAGGGAAGTGGTGGCAACAACATCCCTGGAGATATTTAAAAGATGCATAGATGTTGTGCTGAGGGAAATGGTTTAGTGGTGATTTGGCCATGCTGGGTTAACAGTTGGACTTTATGATCTTAAACTTCTCTTCCAACTAAAACGTTTCTATTATTCTATGATTTCTTGGTGTGTGAGTGCATGCCAGCCTTCACTAATGTATTAGGTACCTTGATCACTAATTAAGACAGCGATATCAAGACAAAGTCTGGTGTTATGCCTATAGGCAACAAGACAGCTGGGAATTAGTGAAGCTGATGAGGCAGGAACCAAACAGATTATTTCTGATTTTCTCTTGGAAGAAGGCTTTTATCCAGTTCACTTGTTTATGTTTCTTTAAATTCTCCAGTAAGATCCCAAGCATGAAGAAGACAAATCTTTTCCAAGGACAAGTGTAATACCCTTCTTGAGTGCTGAGCTAGTCATAGGATGTACACTATGTGCAACCAAGGTTAGGAATTTTACAAGAAACAAAAATTCATGTAATCTTTTTTCTACTTCCATTAATTCCTCTCCACAGATCATGCTAAACCAATAATGATTATCTCCCTCTATAGCTATTTTTGAAGCAGATTCCTATCAAGCACACAGAAAGTTGTTTCAATTGCCTTCAATGCTCTGATGTTTCTCTGTTATGATTGTTAGGACGCTTCTCATGATCAAGCAGCTTTTAAAGACTAATTCCTTAATAATTCCTTTCCTCTGTACTTCTTATGTCTCTGCTTATTCTCACTACCCCTCATAAGGGGATTAAGAGATCCTTATAATAAATTCCCATTTATTCATTCTTCCACAACAGCATTTTTGAAGGACCAAGGCTAGCAATTATTTTTCAGGTATAATCAAAAGTAGTAAGCTTTGAAAACCCATCCCTTAAATCTTTCTGCCAATCCCATAAAGGTCTTTCAGTGACAATCAGCCAGACAGTGATCTACCTACACTTACAGTGATTCAGTTGTCATGCATGCACTGTGTCTGAGGACAGACCTACAGCATTCAACAAGGGACATGCACAGTCCAAAGGGCTTAGTTCCCTGTGAACTTCTTAGCTTAGATCTGGAAGCAACATAGCTACAGACCAGCTGTAGCATCCTAGGCTCAGTCTGTCTCCCACACAACTGGAGTATCTCTGGACTGGAGTTACAAACTGGGGTGCCTGCATCACCTTAGACAGGATCTAGATGATATGAATTCTCTTTTAATATCATTTTAGGGGGAATAAGTTAAATAAAGATCAAGGGCAGATGGGAAGTTGGAACATATAGAAGTCAACCTCGAGAGGCACAGACAGAATGTTCAATAGTCAGATATTTACCATTGTTTTTCTTCACAGTTCAAATATTCTTTTCTTTTCTTTAGAAACAGGCAAGTTATCCCCATAGTTAGCTCAAAATACTTCTTTTTTCTGCTCCATCTAGAGCTTTCTTCTAGCACATGAAAGCCACACCCTGAAAAGACAAGCTGACTTATGACACTAGTGAAACGGTCAAGCAGCTGAAAACAGAAACATCCTTACAGGATGTTCCCTTTCTTGCTTACCTTCAGGGCAAAAGCAGTTCAGAACACTAATCAGAAGTTCCAAAATCTGAACCTTTATAAAATAATTAGCCAGTACAGTCTGACTAGCTTGTTTCCAGCTCTGCTTCCTTTTCAGCATACAGTCTAACTAATGAGTTGCTGTAGTCATTAGTGGACGCTAATAATATGACTTAGCTCCCAGGTGGGTGATTTTTTTCAATACACTATAATCACTCACACTCCTAAATTGAACCCTGAAGGAAAAGGAGGAAGAAAGCAGCCCACCAATAACCTAAGGACCTTTTTACAGTCACAAGCCACTCTATCTTACTTCATTGTGCAGGGGTCATTATGAAACAAGGCTTATTACAAAAGTTTTTACTCATACATGGTGCCCAGGCTACACAGAAACAGAATATGAATACCCTTATCAGGTCTAAAGGAAATACTTCACCAAAACACATTGATTTTCTTCCTGCCTGCCTTTTCTAAGAGGCATAACCTCTCCATTATACACTCTAAGCGTACGTATGTTATCACAGACGCAAGATGATTTCTTTTTTACCCTAGCTACTAATATGCTTATACTATGACATATAAGAACAATAACGAAAAAAGTTTTATAACGTGTTAGTAGAAGTAACTACCAGTGTTATTTTTCTTTTTGACTGTATGCCCAGTACCATGAGTCCTGCTGTCTTCTGCTATTTGTTCAAATGGGTACAATAGAGCTACACGCACCTGAAGCACATTAAGTTTCATTTTCTTATAGCCTATCTGAGATTTCACTTCTCTCTAACTCTGAAAACTCCAAAGTGTCAAGATAGAGCACATGACTTTGTATTTTCTTATTCTGATAGTCACCATTGTACCAAGTTGGAAATCACATAAGATATTAAATAATGAACTGGCTTCACTCCAACAAATGTCTTTAGAAGCAGAAACAGACCTAAAAAATGTACAGTTCTTAAATGTCACTTAAGGTGGCTTTAGACAATATAGACCAGACTGTGAAATACTCGCTATTGTTAGTAACAAATTATCTGTCGTTGTGTTACTATTAGATAGACTGGAACCAAAACCCAAGAGCTAAATGGAAATGTAAAATACTTCCAATCTTCCTAGGGATTTGCACTGCTTTCATCACTATATTACTTCTGAAGTCTATGAGTGAATGTCACACTCGGGACTCAGCAGTTCACATTTGTGCTACCAGTGCTAATATTTGCAGTGGGTTATTGGAAAACAAGTTGGAAAGGATGTCTCCTCCATACTAAATTCTAACAGCTTCCTCTTACAGTGCTGTACATCTTCCTTATAGGTTTTCCAAAGGAGAATCCTTTGAATGATTGAAACTTAGGCACAGGGATATATTTTTTCCAATGTTAGCCTTGTAAAAACCATGACAGTCTTCTCCTCTTCTCCCCAAAAGATTATTCCAGAGCCACTCCCGTAGTAGAAGGATTTCTTTTTGTATTTTTTCCATATTCTCCAAAGCTGAGAGGTGAATCAACAGAGTCATTCTGGAAAGTATGATCTGTTTTCACCTAAAGACTTTCAGGTAGTCAAATAACATTCATTATAAATGGCTCCGTCAGTGGTAGCTAGGTGCTGACTGCACACAGCACAGCAGCCAGGACCCATGGAGGCTGCCACATCAGTCAGACAGCACAGCTGTAAAGGCAGATGCAGCATTTGGTGCAATGCTGAAGCACATTGTGCCAGCCAGGGGGATGTCATCTTTGAGATCATCGACTTAAAGGCATGAAAGCACAACATTAACCTCCTGACATTATCTTCAAACAGTGGTTCAGTGTTATTCTGTGCAAGTCAGTTACAATCAGTTTTCTGTATCAACACACCCAACTACATACATCCCTGGAGCCAGTTTCATCCCCAGACATAGAGAAGAATCCAAAGGAACTTGTTCTTTATTGACAAATCTGCTTCAGTATTTCACATCACTTGGCCTTAAGACATTCACATGCTAAGCTGCTAAGTCCATTTAATTTACGTTTGCAAAATGATTTCCAGTTACCCAGTGTAATGCCTGAGGACACACTGAAATCTCAGGAGGTGATAAGGTTTGTTCAGAATATCTGCCTTCTACTGACACAGTATGCCTGTTTTTTATTTTAGTGTCATGACTTTTGAACTAAAAGAAGAAAAAATGTTGTGTAAAATGAATAATTAAAACGGATACATAGCTTAGGCTTAGACAATAGGGGCTATTTAGAAATCTTTGTGCTGCAGTCAGTATGCAGGAGCCTACCATTCTGTTGAGGTGCTTTGCTTGTTGTAGCTATTACAAAAAATGCTTTCTTTTTTAGCAGAAAGCAGAACCCATATCTTTTAATAGCAACATACCCATCAAGAGAATACAAAGTTCTTGCATTTAGTTTTGTTTGGTTGGGTTTTTTTAAATCCTTTAATCAGACAGCACACATTATACCTAGGGAGTTCAAGGAAATAAGGATCCCTGCAACACTGCCATGAGAATCAGAGAACAGTAGGGGTTGGAAGGGACCTCTGGAGATCATCTATTCCAACTCCCCTGCTAAAGCAGGTTCACCTAGAGCAGGTTGCACAGGAACACATCCGGGTGGGTTTTGAATCTGTCCAGAGATGGAGACTCCACAACCTCTCTGAGAAACCTGTCCCAGTGCTCTCACCCTCAAAGGAAAGTTTTTCCTGAGGTTCAGATGGAATCTCCTGTGTTCCAGTCTGAGCTCATTGTTCCTTGTCCTGCTGCTGGGCACTGCTGAGAAGAGCCTGGCCACATCCTTTTGACACCTGCCCTTTAGATATTGATAAGCATTGATAAGATACCCTCTCAATCTTCGCTTTTTCAGACATAGTAGACCCAGGTCTCTCAGCTTTTCCTTGGAGGACAGGTGTCCAGTTCCCTTCTTCTTCATAGCTCTCCACTGACCTCTCTCCAGTAGTTCCTTGTCTTTCTTGAACTGGGGATCCCAGAACTGGACTCAGTACTCCAGATGTGGACTCACGAGGGCAGAGCAGAGGGAGAGAAGAATCTCTCAACCTGCTGGCCACACTCTTCTTCACAACAGGGTACCATTTGCCTTCTTAACCATAAGGACACATTGCTGGCTTGTGTTAACATATCTGAATCAATATTCCTGAACAGAATTCAACCTGCCAAACAAAAATGTTCACCTGTCTTTTGCAGACAGATGAAAGATGTGATCCAAACCAGCCCTGATCCAAAAAAATGTAATGTCACATCAGCACAATATTGCTTCCTTCTGAAGCTGGTTTGGCCTTAGCTACAGTACCAGGCTGCCCAAATGTACAGGTACACAGCTTGTGACTCAGAACTGACCTGTCTGCTGTGAACATAGAAGCACAAGCAAGGGCAGCCCACATCTATCTGTAAAGAAACAGAAAGAATTTGTTTTGTTTAGGAAAGGTAGAACAGCTTTGCTGTCTACACATGTGGGCAAGAGAGATGAATCAACTGTGCAATGGAACATTGCCTATAGAAGACCAGCTACAGGAAAACTGGAGAAGCTTAGGCTGAAAAGTAGAAGAATGCTTTTTCCATCACAGGAACAAGATGCTGAAACAGCTTCTTAAAAGGAATACTAAGATTACAAATATGTTTCACTTATAGAAAAGGTTTTATGACACAGTTGGGTGGATGGACACAAGAATCCAGGAGATAGCACAGTGTTTTTTCAAACAGCCTGAAATCACAACAGAGCTCTGGTGTGACACCCCAGGGGGAAACGCACTGTGCTCTAGGAAAGCTCAGACACAAATTCAGGTCTGAAATATGAGGATGAAGTTCAACTTTGGAATATATTCCTTAGGTATCTCTCATTTCTTATCTAATCCCTACTTTCTCCAGGCTAACTGATAGGTTTCTACATGGGATCTTAGAAGATACTCTACTGAAATCTTGTGACTTTCCATAATACTTTCCTTGTTTAGAGTTTTAATCAATGAAAGCTAGCTCTACTCTTGATAAAAGTATTTTTGCATGTTAATCTATTTTCTACTTACCTCTACATATTTGATATTTACTTCCTTCAAAATGTATTCCAAGGCTTTGTATACTAGGTGAGACTAAAAATTCTGTACTACTTAAATGACAATTATCTTCTGGTCTTAATTGTATACTTCATCATCATTCATTTACCTAAAATTCACAATAGTAAAACTGCCAATTAATATACCAGGAAGTTCAGAATTCTTGGCTGAATATTTATTTCAAAATTCCCACCCATAGTTTTCTGTTTGCTGTCCTCATTGCTGTGTTTAATTTTGGAAAAAGAATTAAGAATTTTATAACATTTACAGAGACGATGGGCAAGTATATTGCAAATCTGTCAGCTCTCACGGAAATTTATTCCAGATAGCAAGATCTGATTCGCTTTGAACACATTTTCCTTACTCTGGTGAATACATTTAACCTCTAATTACAATGTTTTGGAGACAGGGTTTGTTTCCCCAACTTAAAAATTACTGGAAAAGAGCCTGCTCTTGACACTGCCCGCTGGGAGGTCTATGTGAACAATTTTGTTCCCCACTGACTCAGCTGATTAACAAACCACCAAGCTGTCTATCCTAACTTCCAAGAACTCCTGCCTTCTTCACATGGCCTACCTGAATCAACGTCTCCAGCTCCAGCTGGGTTACACAAACGTGCTCTCGCAGAAAATCAGCCTTCTCTAGTGCAATCGTGTTCTTCTGCCTGCTTTCAAAGGGCTGCTCCAGGGCACGGAAGACCAATCCTCCTGTCACCAGGTAAACTACTACTACAACAAAGATGGCCACCACTGTTTTCCACTTCATAACCGTCTGCAGGCCTTGAGAAGGGGTTTCCATGGTAGCAACAACAGTGGCTCGGGAGGAAATGGAGAGTCGTGGAGCTGGATAATGCTCGTTAGTTTTAGGCTCGGGTTCACAAGCTGGCACTGGTGATGGAACAGCCACTGAAACACAAAGTAAAAAAAAAATATTATTCAAAATCAAATCCCTAAGAATATGATGTTGATCTTCAGATACATTTTTCCTAAATAGTATTTTCAATACTCTCATGTAAACCATTTTATTCACATAGATGCAATTCTTCTCATCTGGAAGGCTTCATGTATAGTTTGTCCATTCATGCACAAGCCACCTCAAGGGTTTGCTTCACCCATTACCTCTAGAACTAGATAGGTCAGTTGCATGCAGAAAACCATTTATCCAATAAGAACATGAAAATTTTGACGAGTTAGAATATAAATTACATGAGGTGGTATTTGGTGAAGGACTCTGGTAGTGATTTATGTCCTTAAAACATTAGCTTACTTGCTAACCAATAAACTACATAAATCTATAGTTTCTTTCCACTTACAGTTAACATCACATTTAGTATAGCTTTTCATATGTGACTTGGAGGCTCCAGATAATAGGTTGGAAATTATCCAGGATCAGAGGAAAAGCCTCTGTGGTTCATCCCCTTTGTGTGTATTGCAGTTTTGCAACACCCCGTGGCACAGCTGCTCTGTTTGTCCATCAAAGGGTCATTATTGTTCCCAACACTTACCAGACAGGCTAGAGTGACATCAAAATTTAAGATACTTTATCTCACCTCCATATACATTCCACTTAAATTCTAAGAACTTGAAGTGATAATAGGGAGAAAAGTGACAGTATTAGAAGTCAGTCACACTTCTTTCTTATGTAAAAGAGATCAGTTATTCCATTGTCTAAATCTCCAAAAAGGAAAGGATTAATCTAATAGATACAGTAAGTTTCATCCAGAAATATCAGAAAAATACTCATAAAAAAATGGAAAATAGAGAGGTTGTGTGATTAGAACCTCCATTCTTTTACAGGTAAATATCTTAAGCTTGAGTCACAACATCTCCTTACTTAACTACAGAAATTTTAGTATTCCCAGAAGTGGCTTAGCTGATGTAAACCACTGTAACAAAACTTCCACGATTCCATGGAATTCAATGTATTTACACTACTTAGTACGAATACCTACTGTGTCTAATGTGAATCAACACAAAATCTGCAAATCCGAGGGCTGATTTTGCACGACTGAGATCACTCAGCAAAATAGTCTCAGGATCTGAGGCTCACATGGTAAGAAGAGAGCAGAATTCCTAAGACAGAAATAGCATGCTACAATTTTTTGAAACAGCTACCCACCTTACTATGACTGGCATAGACCAGACTAGGCTGGGTGAGGCTTTCAGTGGCAAGAGATGCCTGACAGTGATATCCCACAAACAATAAGTCAAGAGGAAGGAAGTCAAGAGTTGGTAGAGTTAAAACAGCTTTTGTGGGTTTTCTTTTCTTTTCTTTTCTTCTCTGCAAGCAGAAATGTTGTTTCTTATTCAAATTATATTTCTGGCAAAGTGTTAATAACAGCTTTACAGTAAAATCAAGGCCTGTTTGATTGTGTCATCAAAGGAAAATGTGTTGTACTGATTTAAGAACAAGATGGGAAGTTCAGGGTAGGGAACATAAAATGTTCGTATAAATATTGTGCCACTTAAACTGCTTGATAGATTACTATTCTTGGCATACTTATCTCTAAAATGAAAGGTAACTGTTTTCCTAAGAAGAACTGTGTTAAACTCTTCCATTTTCTGCTATTAGTAATAACTACCCTAGGTATTAGTAATAACTACCCTAGGTATATGTAGAAATGTTGATCCTAAAGTATATTATACGATATAAATTAGTATGTAGGAAGACTACTAAAACAGCTAGTTGAGTAATTGGTGTATAACAGAAAGGTTCTTCTTACAAAGCTGATGCAGAAGGAACAACTGCAAGCAGTACCACAGAGGTCTTTCAGAGTAGACTTTAAGCAGCAGTTAGGTATTGAAAAACCAGTGTAGGTACTCCATCTAACAGCTCTCTAACTCTTTTGCAAGAAGAGAGTGAGGCTAATGACTTGAGCCTAACAAGTCAAGTGTTAAGAAGTCATTTGTTAAGAAGGGAAAAGTCCCAATTTCTAACTGGAACTTTGCATCCATGAACCTGTGCTTTTGGAAAAGTGTTACCATTTGCTTTTAAAGCATGGGTTCATCAGCTAGAAAAAGATCATAGAATTGTAAAGGTTGGAAAAGACCTCTAAGATAATCAGGTCCAACCATCACCCAACACTACCATGATCATTAAACCATGTCCCCAAGTGCCATATCTGCATGGTTTTTTGAACACCTCCACGGATGGTGACTCCACCACTTCCCTGAGCAGCCAGTTCCAATGACTCACCACTCTTTCATGAAATAAATTCTTCCAAATATCCGATCTAAACCTCCTCTGGCACAACTTGAGCCCATTTCCCCTCATCTTATCGCTAGACCTGGGAGAAAAGATCAATACCCACCTCACTACAACCTCCTTTCAAGTAGTTGTAGAGAGCAATAAGGTCTCCCCTCTGCCTCCTCTGCTCCAGACTAAACAATCCCAGTTCCCTCAGCCGCTCCTCATAAGACATGTTCCCCAGACTCTTCACCAGCTTTGTTGCCCTTCTCTGGACCCTCTCCAGAACCTCAATGTCCCTCTTACACTGTGGTGCCCAAAACTAAACACAATACTCAAGCTGTAGCCTCACCAGTGCTGAGTACAGGGGCACGATCATCTCCCTAGTTCTGCTGGCCACATTATTTTTTATACAGGCCAGGATGCCATTGGCCTTTTTGGCCACCTGGGCACACTGTTGGCTCATGTTCAGCCCGCTGTCCACCAGCACCTCAAGGTCTTTTTCTGCCAGGCAGCTTTCCAGCCGCTCCTCCCCAAGCCTGTAGCATTGCCTGGGGTTGTTGTGACCGAAGTGCAGGGTATTTCTCCAATAAATGCAGAACAGTTTCTGATTTTTTATCCATGTTATTTCAAAACAAGCTGCTGTCAGAACAGGCTTTTCCCAGAACAATCTCATCCATGTGTGTTTGTTAAATTATATCAAAGACTACTTACTCTGCCTCACTGAAAACAATGATGAATCTTCATCCACACGCATGCACTAAATTAGAAGACAGGCAACCTTGAAAGAAATAAATACCCTCAAAGGAACACACCAGTGTTTCAACAAAGGCCTTAACCCAGCAAGAGGATGCCAGTGGGGAAAGGTGAGTTACTGTTTGAATAATCTTCAAAATAAAGCAACTGAAGATATTGATGTTACAAGTCAAATTAAAATGTTAGGATGTGTACAGTTGTTCACCCTCAAGAGCACTGCACTGCCTGCACTTGATGTACTGATGATCAGTGCAGCCAGGCCTCCCATTGATACATGAGGATTTTAAATACCTGAGATTTCTGCTAATACTGATGAGAATTAAGGAATCGAAATCCTCACTCATTGACCATCAAAAAGATTGGGACAAAGCTTAACCCAAGTTACGCAGCTGGCAGTTGGACTAGATGACCATTGTAGGTTCCTTCCAGTAGGAAATATTCCATTCTAAAGCAAAATGCTGTGATGTGAAACATTGGTGCTATTGAAACGATGCACCGTAAGACATTTCTTCAGATTAAAAATTGTCCTTTATTACTGCAGGTATGCTTTGCTTTAGGAGACTGATGCTTCTAAGAACAGGTTACGCTCATTTCTAAAAGAAATATTTAGATATAATTGGCCCTACTTTACAGCAGCAGGGAGAGCTAGGTGACCTGTTATTACTCTGTAACAGAAGTTCTAATTTACAGCCACCTCAGACAGACAGCTTCAAATAAGAGCCAAAATACTGAAAGTATGTTCAACTGGCTTTTGACTATGAAAACATCAAGTATGACTTTGCCACACTGATCTATATCCTGGCAACTATCTTAACCAATACACCAAGAACATAGGAGATATGAAAGAAACCTATTTTTATAGAAGAGTTTCTCAACTGGTTTAAACTACATAGACTATTTTAAATTTAACATACTCTCCTCTGTGGTATTGCTGCCACAATTTTTCACCTGTGAAAAAAGTAAGCCAGGTTTAATTAAGGGTCTTATTTAGAACTTTATTTTATTTCATATTCCTGTTAAATGAGCACACAGGGAAGTATGTACATTTTAATGAGAATATAATATTCTTGATACATCTGATGCATCATTGCTTTCACAGGATTCAGCACAGAATTAGATAGGGACCATATATACTTTTGTATTAATAAACCCACTAGCTGGATTTAAGTTTAATTACTTATTAAGTTTAATAAATGAGTTGATCAAAAATGAAGCTGGACATTTCATCTCCCATTTTTGTAGGTCCATCCAAGAAAAACAAAGTTCTTTCAGCTCAAGTAAAAAGGTTCTTCAATGTGCATCTGAAGGTAAGTATCAGCATGTTTCCCCAAACTGTTCATAATATGATGGGAGGATTTTTTAAAGAAAGTAAATGATGCTTTCTTCAAATATTTATGCAGGCAAGCACTTAAAATTTCCCATGGAGTCTTCCTTATCTTTGACTTTAAACCAGAAGTTTAGTTTGGATTGCAAAGTAATCTTATTATACAGTCCAGTTTCAATGAGAAAATTCATGAGTAAAGCATCCTCCCTACAGTTTTCACAAGATCCTACATCGGCTTATCAGCACTTTTGCATCCTTCCTGCAGCACTACTTAACAAGCCAGCATTCCCTCCTGAACTACTTTAGAAATATGATATTTTGTCAAGTGTATCAAGTTTCAAAACAGAGACCTGGAGCACTAACACTCAGATATGTCTGTGAGGTGCTAGCCAAGACCACTTCCCTGAATCAGCCACTAAAAATAGGTGGATCTACCTTCTCTAAAATGGATTGTAGAGGACTGGGGAATGAAGGCACTCCACTGGCCATAACTGATTTAGCATCCTAGCAGGAACCTCGTTTATTTAATTTTCACTGGACAGAATATTCTATTTTTTTGCATTCCTCTCCACCTCTCTTCTGAAATGGCCACACAATGAGGATAACATCTAAAGCATCCTAAAGCTTCCTGATTGGACAGTGTGGAAATGCAGCAAAACGAATAGCCACCAGTGAATAACATATGATCTTGCACTCCAAGACTCTGTCTCATCTCCAAACAGAAGTTCCTGGGGGATATGGGTATCTAGCATTTGCTTCCAATCTCAAAACCTGGCCCTACTTGCAGCTTGGGTTAAGACAGCAGGGCTGAGCCTGGAAGTCAGAGGAAGGATAAGAGGTATGTTAGAAGAAGAGCTGAGGCAATCGGTGTAGTATGCTATCAGCTATATGGATTTCACAATAACATGTCACAAATGGAAAATGCATGTAGATTTATAGATGAAGGCAATTTGTATGTCCAACAGGAAGTGAATGACTGTAATGTGCATGACAGGAGTAATGAAACATAGAAGCTTATATCCATCTATAACAAAAAAAAAAAAAATCATTAAGCCATTAAAATTTTGCATGATGAAGACATGGCTATTTCCACCACCTGCTTTGCTAGCTATTCCAGTCCCCTCCCCCTCGCCACTCTTCATCTCTGTCTGTTGTGGGGTTTTAACATGTTTTGTAAAGTGGAGAGCATCCATTTAACCAACACAATGAATGTTGGGTTTTTACACACTAGGCATTCAAAAATATGATGTTGGTTTAGAAAAATCTGTCTTTTAGAGCAAAAATCTCAGTAGACAATGGTTGTGTCTGCCTTTGTATTTGTGCAGCATCTTTGCATCATGTGGGCTAATTAACAGGTGACATTTCAGCTCTGATCAAGAAGCAGGAGACAAAACCCTGCCTCCAGGCTAAGATTACATATGGGGCCGAACACTAGTATCCCTGTGGCTGTTGTTCTAGGTTGAGGCATAATAATAAGCACAG
This sequence comes from Merops nubicus, assembly GCF_000691845.1. Classification (NCBI taxonomy): domain Eukaryota; kingdom Metazoa; phylum Chordata; class Aves; order Coraciiformes; family Meropidae; genus Merops; species Merops nubicus. The sequence goes on from NW_008592633.1 coordinate 25,920, forward strand.
GTCCCTGTCTGGGGACCACAGTATCTCTGCAGCCATGGATCAAGAAAATTGCTCTCAACACGGATACGTTTTACACCAGTTTGGCCCTGGTCCCTCTGCATATCCCCAGGGTGTTCAGCCACATGGCTTGAGCAGTGAAAGTCATCGCAAGCTTGCCACACATGAGGAATTTCACCCTACTGTGCACAGCCTTTTGCTGCAAACTGCCATTGAAGTGAGAAGCACTACTATTATATTCAGTGTTCACAAAAGCAAAGCTCAACATATTGCTCGCTTGGAAAACGCAGAGTGCCTCTGAGCATACAGCTTCTCACTGCCGCAGTACCCCACTGGTTAAATCCAACACCGTTTTCCCTAAAGCGGGTTCTCTAATGCAGTATTAGCACTGCTGACTTCAGCAACATCTCAGCAGTCTGCTGCAAATGCAGTCAGCAGCAGCAAGGCATTCACCAAAGTACAGAGAGAGACAGGTAAAGGCAGAAAGGGCAACATACATTAACCCAAACAGATTGAATGTGCTGTTAGAAGGGAAGTAGTGTTGATTGTTCCTAGCTGCTCCATTCCAAGTGAGATGCGGAGAATGGAGGAGCATGGTTGGTTCCAAAACTTTGTAAGGAATATATCACTATTTCTTCCTAGGATAATGCTAGCGAAATAGAGTAAAAGTTAATATATTGAGCTCTCTATTAATAGGAAGAGAAATGGCACTAATGTATCACAAAGAATTATGTCTAACCATTGCTTTGCCATCCCTGGCAGAAACTTTGGGGAAAATGTAATATAAAAAGGCTTCTGCAATTTTTGTATCATTTGTCATTCCTAGCAAGTGCTCAAAATTATGATGCTGTGGAAGTTTAAAAAAAAAAATCTACATAATTCTGCTTCATCAGTTATAATTGAAACATACTAATTAATAGCTCTTGGAATACCCCAACTGCTTAATTGGTTTGGAATGCAGTTGTTATGAGAAAACAAACAAAAAACTTCACTGTTTTATAATGTGGCTTTAATTCTTCATTAGAAAATGGTAGCTTAGGAATAAAATCCCTAAATAAAAATAAAATAGAATAAAAATCTTAAACAGCCTGAGCTGAAACATGGTAGAAAAAAACAAATTAGTGTGGTCTGAATTAAGGTCTCTCTTTCGTAGAAAAAGCTTCCCAACCATAAGAGTGGTGATGCTGGTGCACTGAAGGTCAGAAGAACTAAGGGGAGCTTAAGCCTCTTCTCTGTTCCTGACCTTGAGTGGCAGACAAGAAACTTAGTTACACAGCAAGTCACCAGAATCAATCTTGCCTTCCACTGAAGGACACTGTCACTCCTATTGGATAGCAGCTTCTTCCAAAGGACATATCTTCTGGGGAATCTTCTCCAATTTCTGCTGTTCACACTACCAGAGTATCACTGCTTCCATTTAGACGTGCAGCAAGTACCTGACTGAAACAAAGCATCTGGCTATCTGGTCTCTGTGACAGTGTATTTGGTTTGGGTGGCGAGTTGTTGGTAGTGGAGTGGCTACAGTGCTCCACGTGGGAGAAGGCATGGGGCTGCTCCATTCTGGACACAGACAGTTCCTGTTGACTCCAACAAACCCACCACAGAATACAGCTGAAACCATCAGTGAAGCTGGCAGCACATCTGTGAAAGCAAGTTAAGAAAGGGAAAAAATGTTTTCCAGGCAGCGAGGAGAAAAAAAAAAAAAAAAAAAAGTGTGAGAAACAGTCCTGAAAACACCAAGGACAGAGAAGAAGAAAGGTGCTCCAGGAGCTGTAGGAGATTTCTCCTGCAGCCTGTGCAAGTTTTCAAAGAGATCCCAGTAGTGCAGGTATTTCGCTGCAGCCTGTGGAGAGGACCGCACTAAAGCAGATATCCACACTGCAGCACATGGAGGACCTCAGATCAGAGCAGGCTGGTATTTCCTGAAGGACTGCTGCCCATGGAGAGACCATGCTGGAGCAGATTTATCTTAAAGGACTGCTGCCTATAGGAAGAATCCATGTTAGAGCAAAGGAAAGTGTGAGGAGGAAGGTACAGCTCAAAGGAACTGTTGTGAACTCACCACAACCTCTCATTCCCCATCTCCCCCTGCATTATGTGGGGTAGGGAAGAAGAAGAGGAGTGAGGAATGAAGGAGTGAAGTTGGGCCTAGGAAAAAATAAAGGAGGGGAAAGATATTTTAACCCTTGCCTTTGTTTCTCAACATCCAAATCTATTTCATTTGGCAATAAATTAATTTCCCCCAAGTCAAATTTGTTTTGCCCATGATATAATTACCAAGTGATCTCCCTGTCTTAATCTCAACTCTCAAACTTTTTCATCTTATTTTCTACCCATCTCCATTGAGGAGGAAAAGCAAAAGAGTGGCTGGGTGGGCATATGGCAGCCATCCAAGGCCAACCAATCACAGACAGTTTGCACAGGGGCAGTAAAGATGAGGACAACTCGGACTGTATTGTTCAGCACTGTTTTTCCACTGAGTCTCACCAGTCACAGAGGGCATATGGATTTTGGTGAAAAACTCATCAGTCCATTAAAATCATGTCCTAAGGATATCATTGTAAAGACCAGGAATTAAACTACAGTGATAAGCATGAATTAGCTACCAAGTGAGCAAGCAGCCTTCCACAATAATACCTTTTTGTCACTCTCTACTGGAGTTGGGTCAATATGGAACAAAACCATCCATTTTTCTTGTGGAGTGGATTTGATTTTTTTACTTTTTATCATCTTTCATTCTCATTTTTCCTTCCCACATGTAAGCATTTTATTTCAGTCATTTTCTATATGCATTTAAGAAAATGCAAGTTAGCAGAATACATTTTCACATAAAGCCAAATGTCAAATTCACTAAATATTTCATGCTGGCAGGAAGTTCGTATGCTCTAAATCAATGAAGGAAAAGTAGGAATACAATGTGATATCTCTGACTGACAAGTTTTAAAAATCTAAGAAAATCACAATACGTTTGCAGATGATAAATGGCTAGAAATTGCGTGCTGGGTAAACTTGACTGCTTGGGTTACTTATTAGTCTAGTTCTGATTAGTTTAACAAGTGTGTAAAAGATTTAAAAGCCTATGCAATTACCGTTCCCCTGACTATGCCCTGTCCCTTCTTTTTGTTTTCAACAGACTTTGTGAGGCTGTTGAAAGACTCTCTGGATTTCTATCATTTCACTTTAGCAATTCTGAATACAGTCTCCCTAAAGTGATAGAAAAGAAGCATGTACAAGTTAATTTAATTTTAGTCAAGAAAGAGGAGAGTCTGAAAACCATTTTTATAGTTACTGTGTTTCTAAAAGGCGCTGCAATTTCTAATTGTAAATTGTTTGAAGCCCAGAAGAAGGGCAGTTCAAGCATGCATCTCACAAAGAGCTTTCAAAGCAAGGAATAGAAAAACTCACAGTGTTAGGAAAATAGAAGGCATGCAGGACCAAAATCGCAGTGTCCTTAATCATATAAAAACCAAAAAAATCTCACTATGCCCACAAAACCAATCCTAAATTCACTTTTGTATATGTCCTTATTAAGAGTTACATAAAATAATTCTTTATTTCATAAAGAATACACTCTTCAGAACAGAGGCCCTACCACAAGCAGTGTTTAGAACAGGAGAATCACCACCTTCAATATGTTACAAACAGCAATAACTAGCATATATCACTGTCTTTCAAATAATTCTAGAAAAATCTGATGCTGGATAACAATTTTCCTTAATATTTCATGTGAGGAATTCAAAAGTATTTTTAGGCTCCTTCTTGCAGTCTGATCCAATTTTCATTAAGATTTGCACAGAAACCAGGTTCAAGGCAAGAAAAGCTGGGTAGTTTTGTTAGCATAGTGCCAAGCTTCTGTTTATAGGCCTAGCCACCATTCAGAACGTACTTCATTTAAGACAGTGCTCTACTAGTCCTTTTGCTGACTGCATGCCCCAGTAGGAAGCATATTGCCCTTAGCAGGGCACACAGAGGAAAGACTTTACCATCCCACTTCAAAGAATATAGGAAAGATATGATGTGGCTAACAACAGGAGGAACCAATAGATCAATGTATTCACCAAGGGTATATGATGTAGCAAAGAAAGGAGTGAGCCAAGTTAGAAACCAAGTCATGAGGGAAGGAATAAACTAGGTCATCGGTCCAATTCCAATCATATAGTAATTGCCAAGGAAAGGCATCATTACATACATAATCTCATTCTGTCCTGGTCTTGATCTTGTTCCGCCATCACTGGGAATTCTACTTGTAGTGGACAGTCAGGGAACCCTTCCAATAACAAAAAAAAACCAATATAGTACACCCACTGCAACCCTGATTCAGGGCTTGGGGTTTAGACCCCAGAACTTCACCAGGTGGGTTCAGATTCACAGTTTCCTTGGGCTGGCCTAACTCAGACAGCAATGTTCAACTCTCACTAAAAGCAACTGCATAGGTATAGCCTAGACAAAAGAAAATGTTTACCAAGATCCCACAACAAAGAACAAGGCTGGAGTAAAAATCCACCCTCCTGCTCCTGTTTGTGTGTTATTAAAACCTACTAAAAAAAAAAAAAGGCGCCATTCCTGTTTTGGACATATGTGCATTTAACTTCATGTCCATTTTTGGCTTCTGCACAACCTTTCATATGACTGCATGCAGTTTGCAGCCAGTGAAGATGAAGATATGTTTTTCTTTCTTCAGGCTAATAGAAAAGGGAAGCAAACTCTGAAGGGCACAGAAAAGTCTGCACTATTCAACACCTTTCTCGCTTCACTTATCACCAAAATATTGAACAGTGACTAAATACTGACATGCTTCATTGTAGCTGACTGGTGAGAGTACAGGAATATAGAAAGAGAGCATGAGTTAGGAAACTATAGGAAGGAAACACTGAATTTGTATTTAAATAGTATTGGAAATACCACTCTTTCTTCAGTCAGTTTTGACTGGTCACTTATCTTGGTTTGAACTACAGTATGTCAAGCTTCACCATATATTCAAATGTCATTTGTCCATGACACAAAATTATTATCAACACATTCATCTTTTCAACATCCCACTTTGATTTGCATTGCAACTTTCCATGGCGCTATCCAACTATAAATGAAAACGCTGTTTGGACTAAGTGTAAAGATGTGGACTGTCTCACAAATTAAAATCAGACACTCACTAACTGAACACAGTGATTAATTCTTCCCTAGGTCCCCTAACAATAGGGCAAGAAATAACTGATTAATCTGTACCAAGGAAGTGAGGGATTATATATTAAGAAAAGGTCTGTCTACAAGGATAGCTAAGTATGGGAATAGCCACTGAGATATTGAAATCGCCTTCATTGGAAGAATCTAAGAATAGGGCATAAAATATCTGCCAGATATCATTTAGGTCAGTGTTTTCAATCTGTTTCCTGAATACCCCTATGGACCAAAGGAAAAAGCTATCAGTGAAGGGTAACAAAGAAAAAAAGCCTAATGTTGTAGGCTTGTATTCATCATCCAGGATCTTTAAAAAAAAACTGGTGAAAAGTAAAGGGTATTACAAAAAAAAAAAAAAAAAAAAAAAAACAACAAACTCCAAGTCATTCATCTTGACATTCTAGTCCTGACTCAAAACATGAAAATGCTCTTGAAATTCTTTCCCTCCCCTTCTGTGTAAGATAGTCAAACACATCTCAACATTCCTCTTCACATCACTTCTGTCAGATCTATACTAATCTTTCATGATTGTCTAAATACCTCAAAGCATTTCACAAATAATACATAATTCCCTGTGACACTGAGGAAAAACAGTATTTGTGTGTTCACAGTTTGTCTCATGTAAACACTGCCTGAGAGATGTTAGCAAATTAATTAAATTCAAGAGTAATTTCAAAAGTTTAAGGTTAAAACAAGATTTTGTCATAAGTGTATCAAGCAGGTACAATGATTTGTCATTAATGCATTAGCAAATCTTCAAGTTCTTTTATGGGCACACTCTTTTCCACTATGCATGACAAAGTGCTGCCCTGTCTCTTACAAGATTAATGGACATCCATAAATCAGATTTCTTCCTTTTGTTGCTTTTAAGGGAAAAATACGATGCCCATGTGTAAGCTGCACTTCCCAATTACTTACAAGAACATCTGGATCCTGAACCAGCCTCTGCTGTCAGAACTGGAGTCAGAGCCTGCCCACCAACCTAAAATGGACCGCCCAAGGGTTACTACTGTCTTGCAAACACAGCCTTAGAGCTCCTGCCTGCTGAGGCTACACAAATGGCAGGGAAACAGCAGGAAGCCTGTGGCTGGCTCGTGCAGGTATCAGCCAGAACTTATCCACTGACATTAAAAAAATCTCTGTAAAAGTCACAGTCATGAGATGCTGGGAAACTTTCCCCTCCCTCCTCCCTCTCCCAGGCGCTGCACATTTCTAGGGCGTACGTGACAGCTCACTGGTCAAAAGAATGGATGTGCTAAGGCAGGACATGAACTTGAGGAACAGCTGAAAGCATCTTTGTTTTTTTCTTTCTGCTTTGGCATCAGGACAGCAGTCCTCAGGGGGTTCCTAGCTAACACTTATTGGCAGTAACATGAAGATGCACTGCTACTGACACCATTTGTAGCACTACTTACAGAGCTGCCAAGTCCAGATGAATACTTGAGGGAGATTTGTCTTGTGCTGGAGTGAGATTGTACACTGCCGGAGGGCAGTTCGAATTTTGTTTCCCTTGATTTGCTTTCTCTCTCTCCTGACCTCTCTTCCACCCTGCCCTCCTCCAAATCCATCCATCTGCTCTTGTCCCTCACTTCCCTCCAGCCGTGCTGGCAGCGTGGGAGGCAGCATACCCGTAACTCCCTGCTCAGCTCCTCCTGTCACCCCGCACGCAGCTCCCCTGCCCACTGCCTCTGACACTCCAGCCCAGAGCAAGGGGCCAAGCACATGCTCACGGCAGGACTCATCAATGAACTTCAGGTACTGGAAAATGGAAAATAGGGTAGAAGAGCATTACAGTGAGGAGCAGGAAGAGTTGAGGGAAGATTAGAAGTGATTGACAGGGGCAAGTCCCAAATAGGGAGCCCTCCTGCCTCAAGACTGGTGACTGTGTTTGTTCCAACACACTCACTGGCAGCAGTGATATCATCAGGTTTATGGAGCTATTTATAGAGAAACTGAATACAGAGAAATCCAAGAAAAAAAATCTCACCTTTCCTTTGCTGAAATAAGATTAAACCAAATAGATCACTGCTAAAACCTGTTTCTCTAGCATTAAGTGAGTATTTCTTACTCTTGCTAAAATTGGGAGTTCTAGCTCATGCAGGTCTCTCCTCTGTCAAGAGCCAAATAGGAAGCAAGTGCTATTTGTTCAAGGTCTCGGGGCATAGAGATGACTGTGAAAAACAGTTCCTGACAGAAAAGATGAACATACCATTGGTTTTCCTCGTTAGGTAATACATAGAAAAACTGCTTTCTTGTCACTGCCTTCATTACCAGCACCACGGAATAAATAGCTGCCTCTCCAGTTCTCTGCAAACTTCACTCTTTGATGAACAACAGACAGGCTGAAGCACTGATGCTGCTGCTTATACATAATCTTTTTAAAGACTAATAAAAAAAAAATTCCATTGCACCATGACATGCCATTGGCTCAGCAAGTTGATTACTCTTCCTCACCAGGAAGTATCCCAGGATTACAGTAACATGCAGGAAGAGTCTGAATAGTCTGAATGGGAGTTCAAGGTGCACTGCTTGGAAGTGCTCATAGGATGTAGGGTCAGGGTTTTAGCTTTTAGTTTTAGGTGTCCTTCTGCTAAAGCAGCTAGACTGGGATTTTCTAAATATCCTATCTCAAGGATTCACAAAGAAATTCAGCCAATAATCTCATGGCCAGACAAACCAGCGAAGGAAACCTAAGTCTTGCAGCTTCAGTATAAGAAGGCCTGTGTACAAAGGGAAGAACATTCTTATTGACAGAATCCTAGTGGTAAGACAAGAAAGTGGAGAAGACAGACAAAAAAAGCAAAGATTCATGCTGGCCTCCCTATCAGGAAACTATCTAATTTACATTTGAAATGTGACTGATGCTGGCTGTCTGCCAGAGGTACAGCCTAACAGTGGAGTGAGGGAATCTTCTGAGCACCACAGTCATGTGCAGGGGGCTCTAGCAGCACCACTGACTGTAGTATAGAATGGAGCCGTGAGACAATATGTCACTCAGCTGCGGCAGTACACTGTCTTCTGCAGGACTCTCTTAGCTTCATAGCCAAGAAACAGATATTTCACAAATCAGTAAGGCCAGAAAAAACACTTGCAATATAATTTCTAACCCCAGAATAACAAGTGTCAGCACTAATTGTTCCCTTCTGTGTCCTGGTTCGGGGTAGAACAGAGCTGGTTCTATTCAGTGATTTAACTTTTCAGCTAAAGCTCTTCTAATTAACTGCCTTGTCTGAAGTTAGCAGCGTTTTCAGACTGCCTGCATTAAATAGTGATAAGACTTAATGTTTAGAGTTACTACCAGGGATTGGTATGCAGACCAAGGTCACTGCTAAACTTGTGTACCACAAGGAGTGGGGCAGAAAGTACAAGCCAC
>NW_008592633.1:34518-44628 GCF_000691845.1 Merops nubicus
TCCTGTCATATCCAGTAAAAGCTGAAGGATCAGGAGGGGCAACCCCTTCCCTCTCCCTTCCACCTTCCTCCTGGCTTTTGCTGCTTCTGCAAAGGCCAGCATCTAAGAACTTTGTCCATTCCACCTTTGATCCCAAGCCATGAGTTCCTGAACTGTACTTCTCCTGTGCCCAGTCGCCATCTGTGGCTGAGTCCAGCCTGGGACTTTCCCCGGGGTCTGTTCCCCAACTGGGAGTGATGGTGACATATTGCAATCAGAGAGGAGGTGGGTTCAAAGCTAATTTTGTATATATTTGTGTATATTACATTTTATTATTGTTATTTATCAGTAGTAGTAAAATTAAAGCTGTTTTCCTTTTCTAATCGATAAGTCTCTCTCCCTTATTACCTTTCTCTTTCACTTCGGGGTCTGGGGAAGGGGAGTTAACAGAGATCATATGTTATGGTTCTGGGGGTGACCCTGACCCCAAACTACGTCTGTCCAAAGATTACTTGGGGCATCCTTACAGATGCACCTGCACATTACTGATGCTCCTTTGTATAAACAGGAAGAATTTCTGCATCAGCCTATCAGTGCCTTCCCCCAGTCTGGCAAATGATTGGAACCTACAGAAAAATACTTTAAATTCAAGCAGACCCACCACTTCAATTAAGTGACAATTTGTCAAATTTTCTGGGCAACAGCAATAAAAGTTAATCTTTCATCATGCAGTACTGGTCAGAAGTCTTGTAAGAAGCACATCAGTTGGGCTAATTTTTTTAGTTCACTGGAGCTATACTATTTGCATAGGCTGAGGATCCAGACTATTTAGTGGCCTCAGGTTCCTATACACAGAAACAGTCTTAAAGTGAATGAAGACTTTTTCAATACTTCGAAAACGTATTCTGGAACAGGACAAAAAATACATACCTGATATAAGACAGCTATTATGAAATTACTCTGTGCAGAAAAGATCTTCCACAAGGAAGGGAAATTTGCTGTTTGAAGTGCACTTGTTCAGCATAGCCTTTTTGATTTTCTCTTATTCTCAATTCTTTGTAACATAGACAGTTTTCTTTTACACTTTTGGTGTGTAAGTTGCACCAGTAAGAATGATTTATCTGTCCAGTCTGCATGCAAGACAATTACTAGAAAGTAGCTGTTAGTCAAAAAGATTTCAGGTAAGTGAGAGTTCAGAGACTTCGGCCCCATTATGCTGCTCACAGCAGTATATAATAAACAGAACAGATGAGCAGTGTCACTGGGAGGCTGGTCACACACACAAAGCTCCAGGTCACTGCCAGGCTGTTCTGGCTGCACAAAGCTGGCTTGTAGTTTGCAATATAGTATATAATTTAGGGTATCTTAGATGGTAAGGAGTCTGGTACAACTGAATTACACAAGATTTTTCTATTCGCATGCTCAGCTTCTATTCAGATAATACTGTAGAAACACAGTTGTAATTTAAACTATGATAAAACTTAAAAGCTACATAAGGTTGGCATCTGCTGATATAGTATGGCTTCTACCATCTTGCTGTACTTCACAGTGTTGGATTTACAGGTAAGATTTAAGAAAAAGACAGCTGTAGTCCTCTAATCAGTTTTGCCAACAATTAAGCCTCATCTAAGTCCTGCACACAGACCCGGTGAAAAAAAAAACTACATCACTGCTAACGATGCCAGTCTCAAAGTAGTATTGTATAACTTTCAGCAGAGCTGCACTAACCATGATGCTGGAATTTCTTGTGACCCCAAAGCTAGCATACACAAATTGAGAATTAATCCACCAGGAAAAAAATTATTTATACTTTCCCTAAACCCTCCTAGTGAGAAGCTACCCAAAGCTACTAGAGCTGAAGTTCAAAATATGAGCAGGAACAACCCTTGTCTCATTTCTTTCCTTTGCTGTAACTTGGAATACACCCCATTAGAGTCAATACAGATGTGATCAAATTGGTCAGTGCAGCCTGGAGCACGATTCTGTTGACCCTAAATCAGAGATCTTCTGAAAGTTCTCCAAGCTCTCCATGAACCATATTTGACTATATCTCCCCTAACCATAACATGTTCTTAGAAAAATAGAATACCTCTGCATTTCAGATACCTACCTGTATTTGGGTGTTTTATTCTCCACTGATTTAATTCAGTTGCCCATATATAGCATACAGCACCAAGTGAGAGGTCCTAGGATATCCTAATTGGCTGTTGCTCCAGAAGGGCAGAGGTCTCCCTTAGGTCCATTATCATACATAACAAGCCTATGTAAATGCCTCAGCTACTTTACAGTACCTTAAAAGGCAGCAGATGCATATTTTTAGAAAACTCTACCAACAAATAATGCCTGGTAGCAATGAGAAATTCAGGTTGCAAGGTTACATGTGAGTGTATCACTGTAACCCAGTAATGAACTCTCTTTCTCATGAAGGCAGACAAGTATGGTGGCTGCAGCATCATGAAGAGGTGGCTCTGCTGTTGTCTCTGTAGCTGTCATGATCGCTGCTACCCAAGGATTCTGTACGTGAACGTTCCTTGTGCATTCCACACTTAGCAGTCTTAACATTTAAGTAATCAGTAATGTATTTGAGCTAACCTAGAGATATGTCTTTGAGATGTGTGAGCTGCTTCCCTCCTTACAGCTGGGAGCGTCTGCAGTACCATTTCCTTTAAAATGCTTTAATTGTTGAGGTTTTTCATATACAGTAGCTAGTGTCTGGCTTTTGTTTCTGTTGTGGTTTGAAGCTTGGGACAGGTGATTTCTAGGGCCCAGGAGGGTCCCGGGGGAAGCAGTTTATTCCCTCCCCTTCCTCTCCTCACTCTTTAAAAGAGGCAGGAAGTGGGTGCTTCGCTCTTGCCCTGTTGCTCTTGGTTTGGAGCTGCTGAGATTCAGCCTGCTCAATTCCATGCAGTCCTGAGCAATCCTACTGCTATCTGAGATTTGGGGGTTGTATATCTTGTTTACTTTGTATTCCTCCCATCTTTGTATATACCTATCTACCTCCTTTCTTGCTTTTTGTTCCCTGTTAAACAATATACTTCATTTAACTTCCAATCGGTGCAAAGCCTCTCTCTTTTGGGGGGATGTTTTGCCAATGACCAGGCCTAACAGGAACGACACAACCAGCAAGAAGAGAATCCAATACGCGGACTGTATTGTAGACGCAAACGTTATGACATGAATGACCGCCGGGGGTACAAACAAGTCAATCAGCTGGTACAGGGGAGCACACAAAATTCTGTCCTGTGGAGTCCTGCCCTGAACTCTTGATATGGAACCAGAACAGTTTCTTTAAGAGAAAAGCTAAAATTTGAGAGGACAAAAGCCCTGGTGGCCTTCCAGTACTTAAAGAGGGCCTACAGGAAAGATGGAGGGGGACTCAGGGAGTGTAGTGGTAGGACAAGGGATAATAGTTTCAAACTGAAGGAGGGTAGATTTAGATCAGATATCAGGAAGACATCCTTTACCATGAGTGTGGTGAGAGAGCAGAACAGGTTGCCCAGAGAAGTTGCAGATGTCCCCTCCCTGGAAGATTTCAAGGCCATGGGACTTTGAACAACCTCGCCTAGTAGAAGGTGTCTCTGCCCATAGCAGGGGGCTGGTACTGAATGATCTTTAAGGTCTCTTCCAACACCAACCATTCTATGATTCTATGACAAACTGTCAGTATGTATTTGCTGGTTTCAAATAATGCCAGTACTACTATATTACAGTATAGAGTGAGAGAGAAATCTGCATATCACTAGATCTCAAGAATCTCAGTGGCATAAGTTTAAGGTGCCAAAATCAAAAATCCTCATCCAGCAAAGTCAGTAACATGTTGTTTTTTCTTCCTAGGGAAGAAAAGATGAGTCAGTCATGCTGAGATATGAACATATGGCTCTAGCAAATCTAGGTACTCAAAGCCTGATGCTCAAAACACTGTAATGATTCTGTAGGATAGTGATACCAAAATAACTTGTATTGCTTTGTACGAAGATCAGAGGATCACAGAATCTTTTAGGTTGGAAAACACCTTTAAGACCATGAAGCCCAATCATTAACCTAGCACTGTCAAGTCACTACTAAACCATGTCCCTCAGCACATTATCTACTTTTAAATATCTCCAGGGATGGCTACTCAACTACTTCCCTGGGCAGTTCTCCCAAAAACAAATTCCATCACTTCAGGTAGTATCAGTTTTCAAGAATCACCCAAGGGAGTTTTCACTCCAAAAGCCTATTAATGGATGACTTTTTTTTTTTTTATATGTGGCAAAAAATAGCATTGCTATTCTTCATTGAAATAATTCCATCTTAACCTCTCCTACTGCTGACAATTCTACTGCTCCCCCTCTCTCTTAGACTTACAGATTCATATTGCCTTTGTTCCTTTTTATTCCCTTTTTTCTCATAGTGCAGATGAAGAGTCATTAAGATGTCATCTTTCTTACCTTGACTAGGGTTCAGTCATTACGAAGAAAGCTGCTGTCCAGTCTTGTACTCGGCCACTTTCTTACTGCTAGTTTTGCTTTTCTGTTATCCTTAGTTTTTCCATTTCCAGAGCATCCTAAAGACAACAATGATGAAACTAATAGCTCTCTGCTGTCTTTCTTCCTCCCCTGCTAATTCAATTGTATCTTCCTACCACTACATTAGGGCCCACAGTATTCATCTGTCTTCCCTGGATGCTCAACATAACCTTTGGTCAAGTTCCGATTACTTCATTCTCTTCTATTTGTTTTCCCAACTCTTCAACTTTTCCATCTTATTGTATTTGGCACTATCGCACCTACACCATGCACTGCCAGGAGTGTCCTCCTCCTTAGCCAATTCCTATTGTCTTTCAAATCTCTCTTTAAACACCTTATAGCTGTTCTGTAACCCATGCTTATTAGGCACAGGAGAGTCCTGGTCTGCCAGATGGGTCAGTAGTCAACATGATTTCATGGTACAAGTAGCACATGATCAGTACTCTGCTGACCATGGCTCATTTGCTGGGATCAGATCTACTTTTTTATACATTGTATCTTTCCATAGTCTTCTTACACTGAACTACTGACAACCAATTTACTAGTGCAGAAGGATACTGTCTAGCTCACGGCTGCACTCATTTTCATGCATCTTCTTGAAAACAGAGGATAGAAATGAACACCCTCACTCTACTCACCCATATCTCTATAATCAAGTTTGCCTTCTACATTGGTGTCTTTGAATGAAAGGACAGAAAAAAGCGGGAACTGCAGCAGTTTGTAATACCCTGCAGACAGCATCAGAAGGGATGATCCAATCCTGACACCTGCATGAATGCACTTGAAACCCAGCTGAGCTGTCCCACATACAGGTGTAAATAAATGAAAGGAATACTAGTTTAGTTGTAAGTGCAGAGATAACATTATTCCATAATTGATGTGACCTATGTATGGTGACAGGCTGTTTTGCATCCTCCTAATTGTTTTAGCATTTGATTGCAATACATATGCTCTTTCAATAGCAGATCTTAGGCTGCTCTAAACAAGTTAATTATACTTCACAACACCCTTGTGCATTAGGAAAGTATTTAATATTCCCATTTTGCAGTCAAGGAAAAAGGGAGGAAAAGAAAGGGTATGTGGCTTACTGAAGGTTAAACAGTAAGTCAGTGTCAAAATATGAAAAGGAATTCCAGACTTTCAACCACAGCTTGAATTCCCCACAGACCACTAACTCCTACACTAAATACAAGGATGGTAATAAATGCATGATTTTAGGGTTCCAAACTGCAGAAAGCCATCCTACACAAATGATGTTTTTCTGGAAGGATGATGGAACTTGTATCAAAACTTCAGCATTCAAAAAGGTCAGTGTAGAGATAAACATCTACCTGGAAATTCAAAGGGCTTTGATTATCCATACCACCGAAATGACAGGAAAAAAAAAATGCAGGCAGAAGACTGAACTTCATTTTCTGCCTATAAGCATCACCAAGATAGACATCTTTCCCTTGGAAAGGACATCTCAGCATCACCCTGCAAGACAGCCATGCTTGGGGATAATTTCTGAGCATACTGGAAATGGTCTCATCTACTCTTCTTTTCTACAAAGAAACATCAATTTTAGGCAGATTTTCATAGGGAAAAAATGGATATTGCTGTAACATCCAGATGTCTCAGTCAGGGTGAGGGACTCACTGTGGTTTAGGTACTACAGAAAATACATTTTTCCAAGAGATTGTAAGCCAGTTTAAGCACGGACAACAAGTGGGTGTAACAAACACCAGAAGCAATGAAGGAAGGAGGAGAGATGAGAACAATTGCAAGAATTAATGTCTTCATAGGCTGCTATAAACTCGATCTTATATTCTGAAAAGTATAGCTGGGAAGTTGCACAGGATATGAAACTAAAAATCCGGTCTTTCACTAATTTCAGTTATTATTGCTTTATCTGAATTTCACCAAATGGGAGAAGGAAAAATCAGTGATAGGCTGATCAAATGTTTTCTGATTGTGTATATCCAGACTGATTCCACCAGTAACATAAATGGCAGGCTTGATTTTTAAAACATATATCCTGTACCCCTACTCAAGGTGTCCAACTCTCCCTAAAACATTCTTGAAGTGCCTGCTTGGGTTTTTTTTTTTTTCTTTCTTATGCCATTGACCCACTGTATATGAATAATATGTTTTTAATAAATATATATGAGGTTCAAGGACATATTTTGTATTGGGTGGTTAGTAACAAGTCCCAAAAACTTTTGTCATGGAGTTTGATCCATTTCTTAGTGGGATTATATAGTCTGATTGCTTGACATAGTAGGGAACTTCACTAGAGGAATCTGGACCCTATTTACTTTCAGGTTTATAAAATATTTGGAGGCATTTAGCATTTACATAGAACACATAGATATTCTCTATACCTAAGACAAGTGAAGAGACTACACAAGAGGATAAAAGCACAGTTCTCTCTTCATGCCCTGTTCATTCCAGTTTAATGGCTGAGAAATCAGCCTCCCATCAGCTGCCTGTCAGACACCATCCCTCACATCACTTCTTTTAAACCTGTTCTCTCCAAAGTCTATGATGTATTGATCTTTGCTGTTGTGGACTGAGAATACCAGGTTTATGCTAGACAAAAGCTACCAGCAGACTCTAATCTGTTCATCTATGTAAATATTTATAGTTCTGTGAGCATTATGGAGTTAGAGCATTAATTCATTTCAATTACTATAATTCTGACCAGCGTTCAGACTAGCAATATCATCAGTCCCAGGCCAGCCATATCTCCACAACAAGGGCCCTGGCCTTTAGAAATGTGCATAGTTTCTAGAAAATACTGCCTGGAATAATCAGATCTAGACAGTCTTTGTGATACTATAGCTCTCACTTACACTGTTGGGCGGCTAGCTTGTTTGCTATGAACAGCAGTTGAAATATTTCAAGTACTGTTAGCACAATTCCTACTAGACAAAACTTTGAAAATTGCACATTCTCTGTCTGACAACAAGAACAGAGCACAATCACACAATAGGCACTGAAATGAGCCTCGTATTTGAGTGTGAACATTAGCTGGACATGAGCTGGGCTTTTAATATTTAGGATGCTTTGTATCCTTGCACCACCAGTGTTCTACGTGTTGATCTTTGTATCAGAGAAAAGCTACTTCAGTTCTTAACTCCAAGGACATCTCATATGATGCAAAACATAACATCATTTTTCACAGGTACAGGTACATGCAGGAAACAGACTACATATGGGACTGTAAATCAAACACATTTTAGGCCTCCAAGTGATTTTGTGTGGATCTTTGTTAACATCTATATCTACATAAATACATTTTTGCTTCAAAAATAATGGAACTCTGACTTACTTTGTCTTCTACCCAGATCACTAATTCTTCAGTAGGACTATGTGAGTACAATGATATTGCACTGTTCCTCCATTGTTCAAATGACTGGATCTTAGACAACTTTTCCTTATCAATTTGCATTTTTCCATTCCACCAAATTTTATCTGTTTCCTGAGTCCCTTGGAGAGTTAGAAATTAACATTTCTTGCTTCCTTCCTGGCTATAAATTAGCATCCTTGATGCCTGGCTAATACACTGAGAGGAAATAACTGATAGGATTCTGCAGTCCTTAGCAAGGATTCAGCCTGTCAAAGAGGAAACCTGCTGGGTTTGAGGTCTTTTAACTGTTATGGTACCCGATGGTTTTGGCCACATTAGTAATTTGTGACCAGCCACCTGTTGGATTCATATGCTTTAAAGCTAATAGCCAAGCAAGGGAGCCGCATACCAAATGCTATCTGTACAGCTTCCTGTGTGCATTGTCAGGGGGAGGAAAGGGCTTTTTGTATTAAAAGGCATTTTGCAATTCATAAACTTAAAATTAAGCCACAGCAAACACATTCAGAAAAGTACCTGGGAAAAGCAAGTTTTCACTGCACAGAATTTTGACCCTAGGACGAGGAACATACTACTATTAAAATAATACAATCTCTTTTAGTGCTACTATCCATGTGTTCATTGCGATGCTGAGGGCAGAGGAGGCTGATGTGTTGATTTCAGCCTTCACCTAACTAAAGATGTAGTAAGGTCTAAACCAAAGCTTGTATATACTATTCAAAAAGTACATCGGATCTGTTAAGCAGGAAGATGTCTGTTCTGCTGTATTCCTTCTACACCAGCAGAAACCGTTTCTAACAATTCATTCTGTAGATGTGAGGGCATGCAGGATGACAGACAAACTGATCACTTAAGCCAAACCTGAGGAATAAAGATGAATAATCAAAGCCCATGCTGCCACTTCATACTTGCTGCACGTACTGCTGTACAATGACTGGCTGCCAGCAGTTCTGCTGCAAACCTGAGCATATGGCTTCGAGTTGCTCTGCTCCTGTATCAATGCACAGAAATATGACACACCAGTGTACAAATTACCAGTAGGGTTTTTTTCAGTCACTTCTTCGGTAGGTTGTATATGAACCTCCTTCCCATGCCAGCAGAAGAGAGCATTTCATTATGGTTTATTTTAAAACTCCACTTGGATTGTTTTATTGAAAACCACTGCACTGGCGTAAACCTCCTTCCATCACCACACAAACACACTCCCCAAGACAGACTTCAAACCTAACCTATAGAGTTAATCAAACTATCCGCTTGGGCTGATCAGTTGTTAACAGAACAGAGTAGAGAGTCTAAAGGTCCCTTTGGGCTCCATTATTTAATAGGTGTTTTTATGCCATCTACATTACGGATTATACTGCAGCAGCATTTTGCTCCAGTTGGTTGCCAACAAACATTTGCCATCGAGGAGCCCTGAGCAAGCAGTCACATATGTGTCCACTCGTGTACCACCCATTTAGCAGAGACAATGATCACTAGAAACAACAAAGGAACCACAGATAAAACAAACAATGCTGTGAGCCAGAGATCAGTGCCATCCCAGGCAAGTTTGCCATGAAAATACTTAAGAAAAAAGGGAGGGGAGGCAAGGGAGCTATCAGATATAGAACTATAAAACTTACACCTAGGCGAGGTTTTACCCACGCACCCACCCAACCCCACATCCGAGGAACATTTTCTAACGTGCTGCTAGGATTGAGCAAGAAAGACTGAGCAGCGCACATGGGAGGCAGACAAGCATCCAATGTCTCCTCCCATTTGGAGCCAAATAGTCTCATACGAGTCACTAGACACAAGGAATAATAATAATTGTTATTATTATAGTAATGATAGTAATAGAGAATCACCAACCTTGAGGATCCCAGTTCACCTGTTTTCTTGGAGTCTCGATTGGAAATTTCATCGCTTCCTTTTTTGCACAGGGAGGAAAAAATTAAATAAATTCCCAACCTTCCTGTCTCAATGCTGCAGTCAAACAAATTAATTTCAAATTAAAGGGAGCCTGCGCTGTTTGACTGAGAAGAACTGGTGGTTGCCAAGGAAAGAAATACACAAATAAATCAAAGAAGGTGGGGAGGGGCGGGGAGTGGAGAGGTTTGTACCGGCGAGGTGAGGAGGGGTGCAGCCACCCCAGTAGAGAGACAGGGAGAGAAGGGACGGAGTGAGGACCGGAGGGGGGTAGAGGAGGGAGCGGGGATGGAACGGGCTGATAGTCAGCGGGTGCAGGGTGCTGCTGGCTGCTGGGGTGGCTCCCGCGGCTGGCTCGCCCATCCA
>NW_008592634.1:0-14144 GCF_000691845.1 Merops nubicus
CCGGGCCGAGGCCCGCGCCTGAGGAAAGGTTGCCGCACACGCTGCTTGTCCTGCAAATCCTCGCTCCTACGCGGGAGTGCAGCAGGCCCGAGGACATTACAGAAGATCCCTGTCCCGCTTGAGGTGGGAGTGAGCTCAGAAAAAGTTCCTCGAGCATATCGCTCTCATGCAGCGGAACTGCTCTCTGAAATCCTGTCACATGGGCAGTCCTTGTCTTTTTCCACTAGCATTAATAATGCCAGGAGGTAAAACACACTTCCTTAAAACAGGATGTGTTTATGGAGATTTGCTGAGATCTAGAATTTGCACCCCAACAAAAGAGGTCATGAGTCAGAAAGGTCCAGAGGAAGCTAATGGAGACAACCAGATGTCTGCATAATCACAGTTAATTTTCTCTGTTTTTCTGTGCTCGACGTTACAGAAATTTGTGACTGGCCCGTGCAAGGACACAAAGTAGAGAATTACAAGGGTAAATATATATTCATAGATTTGAGGTGTCCCAGTCAAACTGTGGCACCTCAAATGCAATTTTACTTAAGGTCCCTGTACCCTTCAAATATTCATCTACAGCATGATTTGACTAATTACTACCACAACCAGTTACTGATCATAGTAAAACTTTCCAAAGCAACTATATTTCTGCAGGATTCTGGCTGTTTGACTGTTGATCCAGATACCAGTCTTGCTATAGTTACTATGATGCCAGACAATGCTGGGAGAGTTTCAAAGACACATTAGAGGGGCTAGGATGTTGGCATTATCTTTGCTGTTCAGGGGTCTCTTTTATCCTTCATGAACAGCTCATAGTTTAGTAGCTCTAATAGGGAATTTTCATAATGTGGCAAACAGATTAAGAATAAGAAGGTATAGTATAGAGACAACGATGGCTTCTACACTGACAGATTCCTCAGGAAAGACACCTGGCGGTTACAAAACGGTTTTCAGGTGTGGTACTTCCATCTCAAACAGGCACATCATACAGAAATCTGAGTTCAGACATGTCTGAAAACATTGATTAGAAGAAAAATGAAAAGTTGTGAATGCTTTGTTTAGAAAGCAGTAAAGTGACAACAGCCGTAAAAGCTATGAAAAATACTAAGTGGCACAGAGATGTCACACTGACTTTCCATTTGTCCTTTCAAAAAATACGTCAGGGGCATGATGTGAAAAGTGAAAGTTGTGCACTGTGGATGTTCTAACAACTTTTCAGGAAACCTGCCAGGGCTGTAGTCTCCGTATTGGAACTGCCTGCTGCGGGTCTTGCTCCATGCCATGTGAAGGAAGTTGCTCCAGTATGACAACTTCCCATCACCACTGCAGCTTCACTCAGACCTGAACTATTAAACATATGTGATTTCTACATCACATATTAGAAACCAGCTCTACTAATTCCTAAGGTGCATGCAGTGTGCTGGCAACATGTGCTCGCCGCCCAGAAAGCCAACTCTGTCTTGGGCTGCATCAAAAGAAGCGTGGCCAGCAGGTCAGGGGAAGTAATTCTGCCCCTCTGCACTGCTCTGTTGAGAACTCACCTGGAGCACTGAGTCCAGCTCTCTAGCCCTCAACACAGGAGGGACATGGACCTGTTGGAACGAATTTGGAGGAGGGTCACAGAAATTATCAGTGGGCTGGAGCACATCTCCTATGAGGACAGGCTGAGAGAGCTGGCTTTGTTCGTCCTGGAGAAGAGAAAGCTCTGGGGGGACCTTCTGGTGGCCTTCCAGTACCTGAAAGGGGCCTACAGGAAAGCTGGGGGAGGTCTTTTTACAAGGATGTGTAGTGATAGGATGAGAGTCGATGGCTTTAAACTAGAGCAGGGTAGATTTAGACATTAGGAGGAAGTTCTTTACTATGAGGGTGTGAAACACTGGAACAGGCTGCCCGGAGAGGGAGTGGACACACCACCCTTGGAGACATTCAGTGTCAGGCTTGAAGGGGCTGTGAGCAACCAGACCTAGCTGAAAATGTCCCTGCTTACTGCAGGGGGGTGGGACTAGATGACCTCTAGAGTTCCCTTCCAACCCAAAGCATTCTATGATTCTATGAAGATAAGGCCTGAAGGGGGAAAATGGCATTAAGGGCATTAAGCTTAAAAGGAGGCGGAGTCTTGGGAAAGGAGGAGTTAACATAAGGAGTGCTGAAATGGTTCCCTTTACACAGCTGATTACAGTGTGAATCCCCCACCCCTGGCACAGAGCCCAGGCACTGTCAAAAGGAAAAAGGTTAACAAAGGTTCCAGACCTCACAACCAGAGACAGCATCAGGAGGCTGAGTAAGCACTGGATGGTCCTAAAAGACAGCAGGAGCCTGGAGATAAGGGAATGCTAAATTCCTGTTTTCATATGTAAAGTTAGGAGTGAGGAAATGACCAACCAATCATGTGCCCTGCTGTAACCCCTTCTTTGTCACTGTGCTGCATATAAGGCCTGGGTCATGTCCCAGAGATGCACTAGTTGTGCGAATCGTGCCTGGCACCCTGCTCTGCACAGAGCTGCAACGAAAGCAATATCTTGACTCTGTGTGTTGATTGGAGTTTGCACACTGGGTTAAAGAACCCAGTTTTGGGACACTTTGACAACCCAGACAGGACCGCCATAAAAGCCTCCATCTTGCCATCCCCAACAACAGAGAAGTGGATCAAGCAGGACTCCAGTGCACAGCAACCTATTGATTCAAGGACTCCTCTGGCTCCTCTCCTTTATTGGGTGGCAAGCGACTCAAAAGTTGCAATGCACTGAAGAACATTTGTACAGGGATAATGGGAACCAGCTACTGGTGAGTCAATTTATTCTCTGTGTAAGTCAGCGCTGGGGGAAAATTCACAGCAGCAGTTTAAGGGTTGTTCCTGCATAAGGTGCCATGCGAAAGTTTCACAGCAGAGGCTTAAGGGTCGTTTCTACTCGTAGATGAGTGGCAAAGGGAGGAGCCTTTCACTTTTGCCAACAGGGAGTTGGAGCTGAGTGTGAAACCATGGTAGAATTAAAAAACAAACAAACAAACAAAACTGACAACAAACCAAAAACCCACCAACAAAACCCCCTACAAAACGGCAATAATCTGGGAATGACTACTTCCAAAGAAGTTTCTTCTTGCTCCTGTCATGGATGCATCCTGAAAAATTGGAAGACACTGGGGGATGGTTCAATGACAAAAGACAAAAATGAAAAGGTATTGGGAGGGACAGCCCACCTGCTTCCATGCTGTGGCAGCCGCTGCCTTATGGATCAAAGAGGCTCACAAGGTATTACGACGTTTGTTCCACGTGCTGTATCTATAGTCTTGAACCAAAAGGGGTATCACTGGGTGGCCCTAAGTCTGTTGGCAAAATACTAGGCCGCTCTACTAGAACAAGATGGCACAACCCTTGAAACAGTGTCTTCCTCGAACCCAGCCACGTTATTACCAATTGCAGAACAGAGGCCTTTACGATATAATTGCTTGAATACCTTTGAGCACTACTGTGATAGAATAGAAAGGAATGTGAGGAATGTGTCTTTACAATAACGGATGACAAAGGGACAGTTTGTAGGATGGAGACTGTGATCACTGGTGCCCCAGGCTGATAAGTTGGTCATTTTGCATATAAAAGAACCAAACAAGAAGATTGGAACAACCTTCGCACTTGGAATGAAACTAAACCAAGCCAGATACCTACCTCAATAAGTTTGGGTAGCCTAAACATTTGAACTTTAGGAACCAGTACGCATGCTTAATAGACGTCTACAGAGTAACTTCTCCTCCCAGGGAAGATATAAAATGAAATTGAGACATGCAACGCCTGATGCGAAGGGGAGTACCCGTTAAGGGGGATCTGTAATAGGCAGACCAGGCAGTCTGTACACTCTGAGTACCTCAGCCAATGGGGAAAGGAGGAGGGAAAGTTTCGGCCAGGAAATTAGGACAAAAAGGGGCCAAGTCCCCCAGTGAATCTGAGAGACCCCACCGGGATCTGCCCATGGACTCTCCCTTTATTTGAATAAAGTATATTTTACAGGACTCCTCTGTCTCCTTTGTGAACATCAACCTCTGACAACGGGATTTTCCGCACATATGCAAGCAGACCAGATCTGAAAGATGAATCATTTGATTAAGTAGAACTGGAATTATTCACGGGGGGTAGTAGTTTTGTGCAGAATGGCGCAGGAAGGGCTGGATGTGCAATAGTAACTCATCGAGAGGAAATAGAAACCCATCCGTTGCCACATAACACATCTACACAAAAAGCAAAAATAATTGCTCTAACCTGAGCTCTTGAAATCAGAAGGGCCAGAGAATCAATATATACACAAATGAAAATATACCTTTGGGGTCATCCCTGCCCATGGTGCAATTTGGAAAGAATGAGGGCTGTCAAATTCCCAAGGAAATCCCATCAAATATGGACAAGAAATTATGGAATTGCTACAGCCAGTCCTAGAGCTAAGAGAAGTGGCAGTAATGCACTGCAAGGCCCATCAAAAACGGCAAGGAGAAATTATCCAGGGAAACAGAAGAGGGAATATGGCAGCTATCGTAGTGAAGAGACACCAGACAGCAGGATTTTGCAGTCTTGTTGGCAAGAGGACAGGCAGATAAGATTTTGGTTCCTTGCAGTGTAAGGGTTGTTTAAAAATGCATTTCCTTCTCATTAGAAATTATTTCTAATTTCTGCACTTCTAGACAAATTAGCAAACGGTAATTAGAAACAAAGTAGCTTATTTCTCAAAAAATTATGACTCCAAGTCTTTCCAAGCAGATGCCATTCTTCGTGTCCTTTTTTTTTCAGGACGCAGTGTTTCACCAGTACTTTTAGCACTGATGAATGCTTTGCAAGTGTAAGCACTTACCACGTGAAGTGCATTGCATTCAAGTCTGCAGGACATTCTGTACATGCTCTGCTGACCTACATGTGCCTTTTAGCTCTTGCACAAGGACACAAGGCAGCTTTGTTTCCTGCCATGAGTCATCACTCAAGAATGATACTTAAATAGGAGAAAAAGGAAGGAAAAAACCTTGAAGAGGTTCTAGGAAAGGCAAGTAGCCTGTGGATTTTACAGGCAGAATTAATTTTTTTTCCTTTTCAGTAACCATCTTGCTAAGAAATTCCAGGAAAGTCAGAGCCTTGTAATTTTTATTATACTACAACTCGTCTGAGTGGAAAGACTGTACCAGAGCATAGTGCTGACCTGGTGTAGCTGTAGTGAAGTAGATACTGCCCATGTGCTTGTCTCTACTGCAGTTTCACAGTGAGAAATTTTAAGAACACACACATGCACAACTTTGTTTTATGAATAGTCTTAGATTAAACTTTTTGAACCAGGATCGGTTGTGTGAAGAGTGCACACATTAATCTTTACAAATATTGGGTGCCTCAAGTTAAATGCCGATCAGTTAACTTGAGGTAGAGTCAAGTAAAGACAAGCTTTGTTGTGAGGATGGGAAGTGCTAAAAGAGACTTTTTCTGCATGAGTTAGTCTGCATCTTGCACCTTCCCCTGAATCAACGAACAATGATTCCTGGAGGAGCCAGCATGCTGGATTAAATCACTCCAATCTACCAAAGTAATGCTGTCCTTGCTGTGAAACGCCCAGAGAAACATCTTGCTGGACCCTACCTTTCCCTGATGCTTTCAGTTTTGTTTCTTTCAAAAGTGTTTTTCTGTCTTATAGGCAAGATAATTTTGTGTCTGGGAACTACGTGTTGGCAAATGAAATTATACACTTTTTTCAAATGTTGTCAAAATTTGAGGGATTTATGTTGATTTTTTTTTACTATTATTTTTGAAAGGAACAAACCAAACCAAAACCAAAACAAACAAACAAACAAACAAAACAAAACACCACCAAACCCATAGGGAAATAAATTATTAAGATGTGGGAGAAGGGAGGAAAGAAGGGGAAGAATGGCACAGACAAAATGGGACTGAGCTGGCTCAGGAAAACAAATAGAACATGGAGGGTGAACAGCAAGAGGTAAGAGGAGCAGTGAAGGGACTTTCTCATGCTCTTACTATGAAAAGGTAGGACAAGCATTTCACAGGCGTTAAAAACCCTAAACTGAAAGGATCAATAAAACAGAATCCATCACCCAGATTTTTCCAGTGTTCTTGGGCTAGGAGTGACTCAAACCGATTCATTTGCTGGGTGGCTCTCAGCAGCCTGTACAAAATGAGCTGATGGTTGTTTTCTGAGGAACTGGTGTTCCTATCCTGGTTCACAGAGCACTGATCAGTCCTTGTGTTGGCAATCCCTGCTAGAAGGTCTGTTGCAGCAAAGGCATGGAAACTAAGCTGCTTTTTGCTTTAGTAGTGGTCTCATGGGCTCAGAGGAGGACCACAAGGGGCAGGAAGAAGTAGAATGGGTGTAAAAGTTCATATGCTCCTACACACACCTCACCTCTCCTGAGGACAGAGGAGGGCTTTCACTGTCAGTGATCTATCCAAGGCAGAAGGTTTTCTTTCAAAAAACACCTGCAGAAAAAAATCCAGTATTCTTATTCTAATGTCATTAACACCCAGCCAGAGGAGGAGGAGAACACCAGCTGTACCCTCACACCACAGGTTGGCTTCAGGGCTGAAGTCAACTTAACAGGGCTGCAAATACCACTCGCTTGCTCCTACCCCAGCTGTCTGTCACTCCTTTCACTGTGCTGATAAACCCTTTATGGAGATGGAGATGAACTTAACACCAGATCACAGAAATTATCAGTTTGAAATGTAACTTTACAGAGGGGGAAATATTCTTTTTTGCCCCACCTCTTCAGTGACCTAATTGAGAGTGCAGCCTCATACAGCATTGTACTGATTCACCAAGCAGAGAGAAACTGAGTTAGGGAGGGAGAAGCAGCAGGAGAAAAAAACACCTTGAGGGTCAGGATCTGATGCTGAGAAAACTATTTGGAAGCAGTGCTTTGGGTCACCTGCTGAAGGGCTGGCTGGCGGTGGGGGCACTGGGAGAAGCTGTGTCAGATGAGGTTTCAAGGTCCAGAAGAGCTCTGTGCCTGGCCCACACATGGCTCTGGTCATCAGCCACTGTATTGTTTTCCTAACAACTGTTTCCATGGCACTGCCATGCCGACAGCATTAGTCATCCTGGTGGAAAAGGTGGTGTACAAAGGTTCACATTCCAGCGCCAGGCACCTCTTGCAGGGGAGGGCAGCAGCCAATTTCAGAAGGCATCAAGGCAGGACTCTGAGGACGGTGGAGCCTCTTTCCAGACCTTGTAAATCTATGTTCAGCTGAACTGGCTGCTGATACCAGGGAATTAAGTTCTGTGCGTTCGACCCATTCCTTCATTGGTAGCTGTAATAGTAGCATAGTTTCATTTAAAATAACAGATAGGAAGAGATGAAGCCACAAGGAATGTTTAGACATTTCTATGATAAGGAAACACTCCTCCCCATTCCTTGGCATTGAAACATGAAGTCAGAAAATTTAATGACTTCTGCCACGCACTTGTTGAGGAACAGGCCACAAGCAGCACTGTACAGAGGCGTTCCTGCAAAGGTTAGAGGCCTCCAGAGCAGCCCTGGCGCATAGTCATAAGCAGGAGCTGCTGTCCTTGTCTAACAGGTTTAGCTGGCCCAGACAACCCCTGGAGCTGTCAGCATTTCCAGCATAGTAGCCACCACCTCCTGGCAACTGTGAACTGACAGTGTCTCCTTCTCCACCAGGAAGAAAGACAAGGCACAGGAGAGTTAAAGGTTTCTCTGTGTGCCTTCCCACACAATGATCTGTCCTTGGGATTGTCCCTCCTTCTAACAATTAACAATTTAAAAAAAAAAAAAAAAAAGATGAAGGCAATGGGAAATGTGCATAAAAGCCTGAATTTGTGTCCTCTCTAAAACTATTTTGATCTGCTGAGGGAGGCAGCACAGATACCGAGTATCTCAAGTACATCAAGCCAAAGACACTTGTGAGTCAGTACTTCTGGACACAAGCCTCACTGACATGTGTGAACTGTGCTCCAGGGTCTGGCTATTTGATGCCTAGGAGATCACTCCTCATGGCTAACTGCACCCTCAGACCTCTTCCAGTCACAAAATTGATAGGTCTGGCTTTAAGCTGGGTCCAGAAGATGGGGAAAAAAGAGAGATGGCTTGGAGACCTCCTCTTGGATGCCTTGCCTTGCTCTAACTGAGCTGAGGGACAGTCTAGTCCAGTTTCTTATCCAAAAACCTTGCTTAGATTCAGCTTTATAGCTTCTGAGTGGAATTAGTAAATAACCACCCTTTGCCAAATTTTGTCATTTAGACTCTAAGTAAATATTTTATTAAGACTTGTTTACACATGAAGCTTTTCCTGATTTAAGTCCATGTGAGGATACTTTTGTTCTGAATAAGGAATATCCATGTGCATTTGTTTCAGAGAAACCATTGCACTTCTAAATTCATTGCCTCCTCCACCTCACATTAACTTTAAAGTGCTTTTAAATATATTTTTGAGAGTTTGTCTACCTAGAAGAGTAACAGAAATTTTGAGACAGAATGAGTACTCTTCATGTTAGTTAAGAAAGGGTGAGAATAGCTGTTATGCTCTTAAATTTATACCCCCGCTTGTTTCACAATATGTCATTTATACAGACAGCTCTTGAATTTTTTTTTTTTTGGCTGTGTCACCCTAAAATGCCCAGCCTTATGAAATGCTGGGATTTGAACCCTGAACCCCCAGTTAAGGTTGACATTTGGGCAATTCCCACAGCCCTTCATAAAGAGGTGCTGAGTTTGCCTTTTAGGTTCCCCCCAGGGTGGGGCCGGCCTTGCAGGAGCCATGAGGTGAATGAGCCCCAGGGGTCCTGCATGAAGTAACCAAAGGTCAGGGCTCTGCTGCGGCATAAAAGCTGGGACCACTGGCAGGAAGAGAAGGGCATCTGTCTGTGGGGTGGGTGCATCTCACAGAGCTTCCTGGTCAGGGAAGGACCCCCCTGACTCTCCTGGAACTGGGCCCTGGTCAGCTTGGACCTTTGCAAACGCGGGCTAGGAGGGGGAGAGCTGCCATGTGGGCACCTTTATCTCAGGTGATTAATCTGCTGTCCCGGCTGTTTCCCGTTCCATCCATGGAAGCCTTGGCTCCTTATTCGTTCTGCCTATTGTCGGTCTTGCAGTATCGTTGTTGGAGTCATTGGGGTGATGTCATTTGCGTGTGAACTAATTGACTTGTTTGTATCCCCAGCGACTGTCCATGGAATGTCCTTTCTATATTCAACACAGTCGCCTTACTGGTTTGTGTTTCTGCTGGTTGTGTTCTTCGTGCTAGGCCCAGGCATTGGCAAAACACCTTTGTAGGGACAACTCTTTCCATTCCACATTTTCCATGATGACACGATATAAAAAATGGTTTACTGGACAAATATGAATATTTCAGGGGAAAAAACATATTTGAATGGTTATTTGAATACAAGTGGCTGTGCCAGAGCCAATGCTATTTGGCTTATTTCATCTGTTTATGAATGTTTAGAGTTTAGTTTATATTATCATCATCTCACTATGTCTAGCTGTTTTTCTATGTCATTTCCTCATCATACCTAACTCCATGGAAAGGTCCTCCTGCAGTTTAAAGCAAAATCTATCTGGGAATAAAAATATATTACAAACACAGCGTGCACACATTGACACAGATGCTGTCTAATATCACAGATGGTTGATGATTAGTAGTGAGAGAATATTTATTGCCAAGAAAAAATATGGAGTAGAAAAGCAAAATATTCTTGGTTTCTATAATTTTTTTGTAAAATTTGAATATTTTTAATTTAAGATTTTTACACTATTCTTCCTAGTTTCTTAAAGTCTGAAGGAAAAAGGTAAAGAAAATTTAGCCTCCCAGGTCTCCATGACTAACAGAGCCAAGAATTCTAAGCATGGATGCAACTGCAGCATAAGGGGCACTGCTGCCAGTCTGGGCTTGTTCAGAGGATGGGCAAAAGAGACTCAACTACTGATGCAAGTCAGCTTGCAAAGTCCCCTGGTACAAACGCAACCATTGTAATCAACATCTCGTACTAGAGGCGAGACCTGCTCTTAAGTGTTCTATGCCCAAGGGCAACAGCACAATCTTGATGTTCTTTTATAAACTTGGCTTTTATTGATCCATGTCGTCTTTGCCTACCAGATGTGAGCAGATTGCCTAAATCCCATGAGAACAACAATCTGGATTTGGCACTGGGACTCAATCACATGCAAACACAGGGACAGGTCAGCTGCCGTGACCTGCTTGGCTTTCTGGGAGGAGATGCATTCTCTTCATCGTGATTAAGCCCTTATATAGGTGGCAAACGCGATGGTTTTGGCAGGATTTGCTTTACCTATGAGGAAGAGTAAGTTCATCTCTCCTGTAGAAATATGTCTACTGTAGAGAATGAGGCATGAAGGACAGTTAATGGTTCTGCTTCTCTTTTGAGCAAATAACGTGTTCCTCCTGGCAGCTCACAGTCTGCTGGCAACCAGCTCAGCTCTGAAATATGAGCTATGGTAGATGGGGGAGGGAAGGTCAGCCTGGAAGGGTGTGGGAGAGGATTTCCATTTCAGACACAGGCTCTTGGTTAAAGCACTATTGTTCACAGGTGAACTATTTGAATGATCAATAAGAAAAATTCTCTCTCCTCCACCCTGCCCCCTTTTTTAGCAGTCCTGATGTAAGTGTAAAGGAAGATAAACAGTTTGTTAAATTTCACTGGTATCATAGTCCTGACTGCACTGAGCACTTCGTGGTAAGACTTCAAAGTGCTTCTGCCTTTTTATTTTAAAATAAAAAGATGTACAGTTTGCTTGAATTATGTGTCCTGCTCAAACTACATTAAGAAAACATTAGAACTATGACATACACCTATCAGCTAGAAACAAATTAGTGCTTTTTAAATTCTTCTGCATCATCTCATCAGTTTTCAGCATTTTTTCTCTCATCCGAGGAAACAGGTTTTTAGTCACCTCTGCTGACATTGAGAGTTCAGTCTCTATGCTGTCAAACACTGAACACTTTGGGAAACCACAGCACTAAAGCAAAAAGAACTCACAAACAATGAGAGAAAAAAAATAACTTGTTTTAGCAATGAATTGCTGTGATAGGAGGCACTGTTAAAAAATACACACATGAAATCCAGAACATTTAAGCAAGTGTATTCTTTCTTTCTAGCAAAGGGATACAAAGTACAAATATGGGGCAATGTGAGATCCAGAGCTGGCAGGCTATCTTATATAATTACCCAAGTTTTGCTCAAACTAGGGTAATTGTGAATTACTTTTGTAGGTTAAAAATGACAGCAGAAGCAGAAGGTTCTTTAATCAATTCCACTTCTTTAGAAAAATTGTACATAATATTGCCTGAAGTCAGTGGGAACCTAGTAACAGGAGACACTTTCTTAGAAAACTGCCAGCAAAATAGATTTCTTCCATACAGGTCTGATATTTGCCTGTTTTGTTTGCCAATACATGCGCATGTTTGATGATGGAAATCACTCTCTGGCATTATAAAGAAGAAGAAACTTACTCATCATAGTTGAAATGAGATAGTTGTTGCTTAATTGAAGGCAGATACTCTTCCATCCTAATGGAAAATGAATGCTGAAAGTTCCTTAGCTTAGTTCAGGAAAAGAAGTATTGCAGAGCACCTTCATTAAAACACTTGCCACCCCCTCACCCTCCCATGGGTAGGCTGCAGAAATCATAAATCTGCATTTATAAAAACTGTAACTCGGGAAAGTGCTATTGTCCAATCAATGAATGTAATCTTAAAAATCCCTCCAGGAATATCACATTAATAAACTCATCCCTGCTCTGAGGTAAAACCCAATAACTTCTAAAGATCAGATGAATCACAATTACTTTGTCATTTCATATCTTAAAACCTCTAAACATGGATGCTTGTAAACCATAGCCCCCACTGCTGTACCAAGGTACGTAATTTATTGTGCTGCCCAAGAACTCTAAGCTACAGTATATGAAACAAAACTTTAGATCATTTAGGAGATAAAGCTGGGAGAAAAACCCCAGAACTTATATTGAGGTCTATGGAGATATTTTGGCCTCTGAAGAATATCTGGAAGGATGGATGCAAATCTACTTGTTAATGAATTCCTACTTTGTTTGTTTGTTTGTTTCACTCCTCATTTAATCTCCTTCCCATTTTATTCCTTATCTCTGCCAGCCCCCTTCATCACTTTTGTCTTCACACTGCAATGCTTTCCCCTTCCCTCCTACGCCTTGTGTAACTTCCCAGCCTGCTCTCCTTTCCCATCCTCCTCACCATACTTGCTTCTCTTCTGGTGCTATTTCACAGGACTTGTCCTTGACTCGACTCTTCTAACTGGATGTTTACACTCTGCAGGAAAAGCAACTGATGAGAGTTTTGCTTTCCTGTTCTCCTCCTCCTTCCCTCTTTGCATGGAGTTGTGTGTCAGCACTTAAGACTGTAGAACCTCACATTCACGGCTGTCCTGCCATTTAAAATCCTGGAGATGCGTAACAGCTTGCTCATGAAAACTCCACATCAGGAAATCTACAGAGAGGGAGTTCTTGATTCTTCTCCAGTCTTCTTCAAGAAGTTTTTCAGAGGTGCTCAGGGCTGGATGTGGGCATCATGTGAATGAAATGGGTGCCTATGCAGCAGCTCAGGTTCCCCCCTCTCAGGTCACCAAGGGAGACCACCGGGCAATACCAGCTGCAAGCTACAGTTAGAGGAGACTACTGATCCCCTAAGGCTCTCCAGTAACTCCATCCTGGTGTCAGTAGTCACAACTCAAAAAAACATTAATGGGAGTTTTAGAGCATGGGACTTCTACAGAAAAAAAACCCAAACCATTACCTTTAAAATTTATTTCTTGCAAGTCTCCATTATTCATTAGTTATATTTACTTGCATTATGGCAGATATCTTCCTAGTGTGTCATAACTGTGAGTCCAGAATAGTTTTCGTTATCAAAACTTCTTATACATAGGACTTTCTAAAGTATTTGTGTGTTTAAGCCTTCCACCCTTGAGAATTTTCCATGTTTAATCTCATCTGGAAAGTATTTTGAAATGCTCTAAGCAAAATTAATTCATCTGGGCTTTGTTGCTTTTCTTTTTGACTTACCAAGAGGGAAGAATAAAGCATTCTATTCTCTAAATATATTATTTGCTGAGGTTCTCACTGCTGTGGTTGAGAACCCAAAGTGGAGAACAATCTCTTTTGCTCTCAAAGATCTGGAGAATTTTAGAGCAACAATAAACTTGCCCTGAAGACTGACTACTTCTGGTCTCCCTTTTCCAGTGAGAGGTAATTAGAATTCTCTATAGCAAGTGAATACATGAAAATGTTTCTACTTTAACTGTTAAAGCTTATCTAAATTCAGAGAATTATATGTAAACATTTAACACAAGTTTTTAACTATAAATTGCAATAGAAAATGAAGAAAACAAAGTAACATAGTTAAGCTATCACTCAGCCTAGAAATACATCCTATTGTCTGTATTTTAATCCCCAAGACTAACGGACACAAAGCATTTCCTGAATGCTACAGCAACAAATGCTGTTATGCTTTGTTGTTCTGCACACAGCAGATTTGCACTCAGGTAATGGGTATGGGTGGAAACTACACATTTGTTAAAAGCTGATTGACTTAGTGTGCTGCACATAGCCACTAAAAATTGAACTAGAAAGGACAATGTCATGAAACAGTAATTTAGGCTGAGGAAGGATAAAGTGCCTTCTACTAGGTAAGGGGTATTAAAGTGTGAAATAATTTCCCAAAGAAAGTCAGGAGCCTCTTGCTCTGTGCTTCATTGTCGGACACTTTAATAACGAGATTGTATCATCCACAGGAGGAAAAAAAATAACAATTATTTCGGGAGAGATTGTCACTTATTATACAAAAGGGTTCAGATACCATTTTGTAACTTAAATTTTGCACGTCAAATGCTACCATGGCAGATCAAATGCAGTACGTATCTATTTGAAAATACAGCGCGAATGGAATACAGAACCCGGGTGCAGTTTGACACAAAAACCTGTCCTTAAAGGTTACGGGGAAAGCCAACCTCCTCCCTCCAGCCATGACCAGGAAGCCAAAGGCTCCCCAGCCCTGGCTGCCTCAGAGGCGCCGCCCCACACCGCTGCTCTCCCCACAGCTTGCTGGAAGAAAACGGGCGCGGCCCCGCGCGTCTCCGCGCTGCACGCCAGCTCCTCCGCGGGGCAGG
>NW_008592635.1:0-64554 GCF_000691845.1 Merops nubicus
TTCTATGAATTACTGTATAGAACTTCACCATGCCGACCATACTGACCAGCAATGTAGACCAATCCATAAAGCGTGTTTGAGCCAAACTCCAAGACAGGCAAAAGAGAATGCCTGGGAAAAACTATGGATAACCTAAGTCAA
This sequence comes from Merops nubicus, assembly GCF_000691845.1. Taxonomy (NCBI): domain Eukaryota; kingdom Metazoa; phylum Chordata; class Aves; order Coraciiformes; family Meropidae; genus Merops; species Merops nubicus. The sequence goes on from NW_008592635.1 coordinate 142, forward strand.
TGTACAGGACTCTCTCCAGCAGCTCCCTGTCCTTCCTGAACTGAGGGGCCCAGAACTGGACACAATATTCCAGTTGTGGCCTCACCAATGCAGAATAGAGGGGGAGGAGAACCTCTCTTGAGCATGTTTGAGCCAAACTCCAAGACAGGCAAAAGAGAATGCCTGGGAAAAACTATGGACAACCTAAGTCAATGTATAGGTGAAAGCAGGTGATGCTAGTAGGAGAAATATTGTATGAATTTCATCCTGCTGTTTATTGTGCATTACATAAATATGTACTTGTTCTTAAAGTAGCTCTACGGTGGTGTACAATTGACCCGGAAGGTCTGATTAGCTTTTAAATCTACATAGGGCCTGTTTCTATATGATTCTGGTGGGTTTAGACAGATAATCTAAAATACAGACATGGGACTTCGAAACTCAGTATGCTGATTTTCCTAACTTAAGGCAATACTTCTTTCATTTACAGCTTGAACAACACTTCTGTTAAAAATTTCATACAGAACCAGTGTGCTGAAGACTAACATGATACTTACTGACCTTGTTTTCTTTTTTTACTTTAAGTGTTTATTTGAAGAGAGGTTTTCAGAAGATGTTAACTTAAAAATGGGTGTTTAAAAATGTATTTCTACTCCTTGAAATAGGGAGAAGGGATTCTCAAGATAGATTCTCAGGTAAAATATAGTTTACTTTCAGGAAATAAAAGTATTAGTTTTTTATCTTGAATGAAAATGTATGAAATTGGATAAAAAATTTAAATGGGCTATTAACGATTTGTAGGTGATAATGTCTAGCTGAAATTGTCCTGGAGTAAGCAGTCATCCTGGGCTTTTCATTAAAAAACTATACTTGGCAGCATAGTGTAACTTTTTTCTTTAAGACTTGCATTGTTCACAATTTGTTTTGCTACATGTAATGAGGATTTGGAAATTTTAATTGGGTAAAAACTACCAGTAGATTGTCAGTTTTTTAAAAACATATATCTCCCACCCCTGTTTTAGGTAATGTAAATGTAATTATCTCCAAACATTAAATTATAAAAGCCAGAAATAAAATAGAAATAAAAAACAACCCCTTAATTAAGAGGTTTTCTTAATGGATATTTGTTTCTTTCATGTGTGATTGGTTTGAGGAAATACTCCATTTATTTATTATTTACTTAACTGCTGCAGAAAAAGATGCTGCTTAAAATTCTGGAGTGCTACAGAAGTGTTTTAGGAGTGCTTCAGAAGTGATTTAGCAGGGCTTCAGTGGAGACTAGGACTATGTGCTATTTGATGTTGCCATGGGAAACTGCGTTGCAAGAACATTTGCAGAGCAGATGGACCAAGATAAATAAAACAGATACAGGTATTGGGTAGAGATGGTGTAATGATCTGTGAAACAACAGGGAACCAGGAACTCGGATCTACGTAACATAGTTCTTTGATTTGTCCTTTCATTAAAAAAAAATGGGTATGCTGATAGCTTAATTTTCAGAGCACAGTTCTTTATAGCAAAGTTCTTTTATCTTCCTTTAAATAAGATAGTATATATTTTTTGTATTTTAGCTGATGTTATTGATAAACCACTCTCTGATATGAATAGTTCAGTAGTCTTACAGATTCTAAGTTTTCAACAAATCAAAGAAAATTTCATGTTTATCTGCCTCATTTTCTGTGTTATGCAAAACTAGTAATGCTCTAACTTCATGCTGTAATCCTTTTGGATTAGCCTCTAAAGTTACATCTAGGTACACAAACAATATGGGATTAAAAATCTTTTTATTTCAGAAGTTATAATGTCATTAGCTTCACATGCTCTTGGCTGTTGGGAGCTCTTCTGTAACCTCATACACTAGTTTTTTTCCTTGATTAAAAAAAATTTTAAAAAGACACATACCCTGTTTAAGACCTAGAATGTCTTTGTAAGCTTATGTTTGGCACAGAAGTTTGTTTCCTTAACAACATGGACACAAAAGATACTCGTGTGACTATATACATGCAACATGCCTTTGTAAGAGTGCCTATGTACACAAATACACTGTATGTTTGTTTAATATGTATTCTTTGTTCTCCCCAGCAATGAATAAAATAGATATGTCCTGCTTCATTTTTCTCTAAGGAGATAGGTGGTTAGAGAATTTGAAACATAATTATTTGTTTTCTATTTTCAACAACGCGAATTCAAATTGGTAAAAAAAAAGCTTCTAGAAAAATAAAAGCTTTCTTGAAAAATATTACTTCAACTGCTAAAGGATTTTTTTTTTCCTAAATAAAAACTGTAAAAAAATTTACTTGGACTTTTAATCTACAATCCAAAAGTGTTTCTGTTCCTCATGAGTTCTAAAACATACTGCATGGGTTGATTACTCAGGAACAATTGCTTGGCTCATGCTGCCATAAACCCATGAATGTCCATGTCACTGTCAGTTCTTTTCATGTGATGTGGAATGCTGTGAAATACCATACCACTGAGTACCATGCAGCCCATTCACGTTTTTAGCATGCGTGTTAACAAATTCTTTTGAGTAGTCAGAGTAATATTTGTCTGAAGTGTATATTTTTCCATTATGAAACAAAATGCATTTGATCTATTTGTTGTTAATCTGTTTTAAATACTGCATGTGAATATCTGCTTGAAGCTATGTATTTGTGTATGTTCTGTGTTTTCAGGGAAAACTAGGAGAAGCAACAATTATTGGGGGAATTTTTATAGCTTCTGCAATAAGTTCAATCCAAGTATCTGAATTTTTTCCATTGCTTTTAATGTATGGTTTTAAAATCTTGCCGTTAATATCAGAGAGGCCAGAATATGTTTTGACATTCATCAGGGTCAGGCTTACTATATGTTGCTGGCTTTCAGCTGTATCCTTTTTATAGCTTTTATACTAGCTAAAACACAATACACAATGAGGTTGACTGGTTTGGTTGGGTTTGTTGTGGTGGTGTTTTTGTTTTTTTTTTTCCCCCACTCACATTGTGGAGAAGAGATTTCATGGGTGATTAATTTAACCTCTTTTCATTTTATTTTAAGTGGAGATCAGTTAAATGAAACACTACAGAATCACAGAATTGTTGAGGTTGGAAGGGACCTCTGGAGACTGTCCAACCCTCTGCTTAAGGTGGAGTAGCCTAGAATATGTTGGCCAGGACTATGTCCAGCTGGGTTTTGAATATCTCCAGGGATTGAGACTCTGCAACCATCTTGGGCAACCTGTGCCATTGGTTGACCACCATCACAGGAAAAAAAAAGTAGCAATTGTGTAGGTTATCTTGTGTTTAATTTATGCCCATTGCCTCTTGTCCTTTCATTGGATACCCTTGAGAAGAGTCTGGTTCTACCTTTCTTACTGTGCCACCCTTCAGGTATTTATAAGCATAGATAAGGTCCCTCTGAGCATTCTCTTCTGAAGGCCACTCGCTCTTAGCCTTTCCTCATACAGAAGATACTCTAGTCCTTTAATTACCATCATGACCTTTTGCTGTGGTCCTTCTTTGCTGTGAGGTCACATTACTGGCTCACAGCCAGCTTGCTGTCCCTCTGGTCGTTTTCTGCCAATCATAGAACTGTTTGGGTTGGAAAACACCTTTAAGATCATTTAGTCCAACCATTAACGTGCATGGGATTATTCCTGCCAGGTGCAGGACTTCACATTTCCCTTTGTTGAACTTCATGAGATTATTGTTGGCCCATTTCTCAGTCTGTCAATGTCAATGAGTGGAAGCACAACCCTCTAGTGTGCGAACTGTTTCTCTTAGTTTTGTGCTATCTGTGAAGGTGCTGGAAGTGTTCTCTGTCCCACTTTGCGACTTACTGATGAATGCTGAACAGCATTGGCTCTCATATTGATACCTGGGGTGTGCCTTTCATGATGGTGTAATTCTTCAATTGCATGCAGACATCTTAATTCCACCTTTTCCCTATGCTGGGTACATTAGTGTATGGGCTTTTCAGAGAGGGACAAATACATACTGATTTCCTGGAAAAGGTAGGATAACTTTCCCCATAATTCTGCCTGATAGGCATTTGCTTATGTACATGGATGTAATTGGGGTGGGACCCCTACAGCCTTGGGTTTTTGCTTCTAAGTGTCCTCCTGCTTAATTTGCCCTGTTCTCTTTGCTTGCCAACCCAGTTCTTCACTTCCTCACTTGATTGCTGGTCATCCTCTTCTGCACTTTGTTATTCCTAGTTAGAAACTTTCATTACTGGATTGTCCAGCCTATTGAAAAAATATTTTTACTGTCTTGGGTGTATGCCATCTCTGTTAAACAATCCTCTGTCCTTGTAGAACATCCCATGGTAAAAACAGAACCATTGTTGTCCACACCAACTGTAAACACCCTGTTGTTGACTTGTGGGCTCGCTCTGCACCTCCTCACACCTCTCTGACTTTCTGGAAGGATTAAGGAGAAAATTAAGTGAGCACCCTTGCCCTTGACATCCCCACACGCTCCCCCATCGTACCTCACAGCGATGTAGTCAATGCTTAATGCTTTCCTGATTGCCCCTGGGATCTTCAGTAATCTTCAGCAGGCTTTCCACAATGTCTTGATCTGAGTCCCCAGCAGGCAAAAAAACATCCCTGGGCAACATATCAGGGTAGTAGCTGTGTGCCTCTGTCCCCTGTGCCAGGGAGCTGCCTGCTGCAAATGCCCACCGTGTGCTCCTGTGCAGCTCAGGTTTAGCTGGTTGGGATCCTTTGCTGAACAGAGGTTGTATTTGTTGCCCTCATAAGACAATTATTATAGTTACGTGTTATATATTTTACTCTTTGTTTTGTGAGCGAATGTTTGTAAAACCATTGCTAGTGAACGAATTATGGGGTTTGGCTTTTTTGTTTTATTGAGATTTATGTATTCTTGAATGTTATTCTGCCAGCGTTCTATGGGTTAGCTGGCTGCAAAAAGGCTTCTTCCACTAGTGTGACTGACAATGGGAAAATCATATATCGTTTCCTTGTGCTCAGGGAGATCAAGAATTAATCTTGAATTAATCTCAGATCAATCTGTGAGTACGGAAACATTAATGGGAATCAGTATCTGGTACAGGATTTGATAAAGGTTACTTAAGACTACCTTTCAAGTCCAGAATTGTTGCTTTAGTTTGCACCATCTGGAAGACACCAGCATAATTTTTTTTTTTTTCCCAAAGCTTGCTTCATAACCTAATTTAAGGTTATTAGGTGTATGTATGCAATGTTTCAACAGGATATAACTGGTTTTGCATGTCTTGTTTCTGTTTGTTCTAGGAAATGATCCCAGGAAGTAATGTGAAGGGCCATGTGAAGCTCTATCATAGTGGAGATTTTTTAAAAGACTGCTTTACCTGTAAGTTCTTGATTTCTGTTCTTAAATGTTAACTAATATTCATACTGCTGGAAAAGGGGTTATTTTGGCATTTTGACTTGCAGCTTGACTGTGAAGAAAACCCTGCCAAGTGCCTTATGTTTAACACCTGCTATTATTAACTTGCTATGTTTTAGTGAAGAGCAGACAAATATTTTTCCTTTTCTATTAGGGTTTTGAATCTGATGAGCAAGGTTTTGATGTTGTGTTAATATAAGTTATACATCCAATGTAATGCATGCTAAACTGCAATAGCTTCTTTTTCAGAAATTCTTTTAAAAGGGAATGAAAGGTAGAAAACACCCAAACCTGTATGAGAGTATGAAACTTCCACAGAAATTTAATTAGCAAAGGTTTCCTGTGCAGGTGCATGCTGTGATGCAGACTTCTTCTGTATTGGTCATCTTTTTCTATAGCCATTAAATTACATGATAGTGTCCTTTACAGTTCTGCCACTTGTGGCAAAGATTTTTCTTCAAGCTATAGTGAAATAATTTAATTTTGCAAACGTTGCATAACAAACTCCATGTAGGAATTTAAACTGTTGTGTTCATCTTGAGTCTAATTGTTCACATCAAAACACCCAAGTGATAGAAATTAACTCATCCTACTAGCAATAATGGAAGAAAAATATTAGAAGATCAATTTTACATAAAGAACCAAAAGTATTAGTATAGTTGATTTTGGCAGATTCATGCAGGTGGTGGCAGAGCTGAGAACAGAATTCAGAAGTTCTTAGTCCTAATCAAGAGTTGTAATTTGAAAAAAAACATAAATATACCTAATAAGTATATCTTGAAAGAGACCGGGCGTTTACAAGCTAGAATTTAACCAGTATATTACTTTTCTCCCTTGTGTATGTCATTATCATAGTTTAAACATCTAGTTGGTGAGTTCCTTAAAACTATAAGGGGGAAAGTAGTAATGAAGAGTTTCACAGCTGATAATAGTAAAAATAACTATTTCAGATTTTTTCCTTATCTAGCACTCTGTTTCAAAATAGCAGCAATTCCTATACCCAGGCAGCATAGGTAATTTAGTTTGACAAAACCTGCAACCACATAAAAAGTTGCAAACACTAGTCTTCCACAATTCAAGCTCTTTATGAAGTGTCAGAAAATATATTGATGTTTATTTCTGTTTTTCTTAAAAACAATTTTTGTTGTAGTATTTCTGTACTAACTTGAAACAACCACAAATTAAGTGCAAATACAAGAACTTCTGTTAGAAATTAGAATTTTAGTTCCATGCTTCGTGCTGTAAAGTAAACCTGAATACTGTTATCTTCATTCTATTAATATTGACACAGTACTAGTGAAACTTCAGCAATTGCTCTGTGTTACCCTACATGTACTATAATGACTCAGATGATGAAATGCTTCTTTTGGTTTTATCAAAGAATATGGAGGGGATATTCCAGGATATTTCAGTAAGGCTTTTATGATTAGTCAGGGAAGAGAGAAGAGAAGCTGCTGCTTTGATAATGCTACCTTAATAAGTGAATTTGTCAAATTTTCAGTATTATTTGCTAGGCTTAATTAGATAGGACTAGCCAGGCAAGTGGATTTCCAGTATCATAACAGTAATCATAAAAAAAACCCAAACAAATTGAAAAGAGGTAAGAACGAGTTATTATGGGCTAATTTATTTCAGCTTTGTCTTCTCTTTCAATTGCTCTGTTCATCTCTTCACATCTGTCTGAGAAATGCAAGTAACTTATATGCGCATCTGTGTATATGTGTGTGTGTGTGTATCAGATATATTCAGTGAAGGTAAGACAATATTTGGGATGATAGTACAGAAGTGACTTGGAAAAATCTTAGGTGAGAACATGAAGAAAAGAATTTGACAGGATGCAGAAGCTGAGTGTTGTGTTGCTTGCTGAGCACTAAAGTACATTTGTAGCCTCCTAGACAACAAATGCATTATTTTGAGTCCTGCAAATATTGTGATTTCCATCTGATTTGAATGATGTCACTGCATTTGAGGACAAAATAGCAGAAAAAATTGTGGGATTATCTCTCATATATAATGTTCACAATGCTGTCTATTACTATATAGTTATTATATATAGAACGACTGAATTCTTTATAAAATTATCAAGTCTGGTTGAAGAGCTGGCTGTCTGCGAGCATGGAGGCGAATTTTCTTCCCTTGGCTTAAGAACTGACCCCATATTTACTTCTCCCAGGTGCCACTGAATCTTTCTGGTATGTGTGTTGAGCAAATATTCACATCAAAGGTAACATAGTCCTAAACTTCATTGCCATCAGTTTTCCTATTATACAAAGCAATCTTCTCCAGGTATAACTTTAGTTTTGCAGAAACATTGAAGATGCTTTTGGCTTGATGTAAAAACGGTTCATGTGGTAGCACTCTTATATGGAGCAGCAGATTGATTTGAAGCCCAGGGATTTGAGGATTCTTGTGAGCTACAGAAAAAATATCTGCCCGTACTCCTTTAAGAGATACATGTGGGCCAAGAAACTGTGTTGTTTTGTAGGAATTGCTGCTACAGCCTTTTTTTCCTAAGCCTGTTGCTCCAGAAGGATGATAGCCTGTCACTGTTGCTTACCCCTAGTGGACACCTATGTACCTTTAATCTGCACTTGTGGTCTTTGTGGAGTCTGATGCCCCGGCAAGAGTGAGCAAAGGCTCCATCCACTCTGTCACTTTGCCTGTACACTGACTTTGTGCTTTTTTCTGTATCTGGATCATATGCAGTGGCATTATAGAGAGCAGGATGTACTCCTGCCTCTGGTATGCCTGTACTGAAATGCTGTCAGGACCTACATTTCTTTCTAAATTATTTGTGCAATTCTGACCAAAGGCTTTTGCAAATGCTAAGGATATTGCTGACAGTTTTTGCAGACAATTCTTATGGGATAATCTGAGGAAGAAGACGAAGCTTGTAAGCACTGATTAGATAAATATAATAGCAGTTTTATATGGACATCGGTCAATAAAAATTTAATCATTAGACGTACTGTTTTTCATTAAATCTGTGTACTTTGTCAAGATGCTTCAGAGAGAAATAGTGAGAAGAGGAGGAGAAAGGTTCTGGAGACTGATTGTTGACTTGATAAGGACCTCATAAAAGAAGTAATAAGGTAGTTTCTGTTTGTAATAACTTCTGACTGGTACTACAGACAGGCCAGAAGGAATAATATGCCTTATTTAACCAATTAGATATTGCTTGTAGAACTGTAGATGATTTCTTTAAAATCTTTTTTAAATTGGTTGTCAATAAGTTGATGAATCTGTGGCAGCAATCTATTTTCACAGATGTCTGGAGTGGATTATTTCAAGTTCTTCTATACACCTCTATATTTAATGCTTAATTAACTTGTTAAGCAAGTTTGGTATAGTATCAGAGGGGCAATGTCTCAAAGCTTCCTACTATGATAGCAATTGATTTTATAACTTACATTATCAACCATTATACTGGTATAAACAGAAAAGACAACATGGGAAAGAAAAAGGATATTATTATTATTATCATTATATGTTCTTGAGCACAGGTTGCTACAAGAGACAGAAATCTAACATTTTTTAAGTAGTTCCAACTTATTTGTCTCAAGTCTTGAGATATTAACACATTTCTCTTATACGTTTAATATATCTTCTAGTCCTAATAGTTCAGTCAGTATTGTAAAATGTACTGTCATGACATGCAAATAAGTAACTATATAACTTGCTGAGACTTGTAGATCATGATGACAATTCATTATGATTAGTTTTGTAATTTTTACCTTATTTTTCCAAAGGTAGTTTGCATGTATTGTTTCCATTAACGTTAACTGGTGAACAAAAAAGAAAGGAAAAATCTTCTGTCTCATTTTCCCCACAGCTGAATGGTTCAGCTAATCATCATAAAAATAACATTTCTGTCCTGTGCTTATAAAAGATCAAAACTTTAGGTATTTTAATATGTTCTATGTAAAACAGAAGTCGTAGCACAAATTCTACTATGTATGTTTATAGAAGCACAACAATTTCTAAATATGATAGTAATTAATTTTTACTGAAATTAAGGGTACAAATGTTCTGTTTACACAGACAAAATGGTAAATTATGTCTCTCCATGAAAGACGTATTTGTTGACATATGTTGACCAGAGTTCATAATATCCTCTGTATACTTCCATTATTGGTTCTCTGGTGCACTTAGATTTTGCCCCTATTTCTCATGCTCTCTGAAAAAAAGGTTTGAAATAACTTGATTCCTCTGAGAATACAGGGTTGGGTCACTTATATGGAAATCCTGATGAGAGTCTGGTGCAAATATGTTGAAAGTTCAGATGAACTCAGTTGAAAAACACTACCAAATCAGTAGATAGAACTTAAAGCTTATAGAAAGAGACTAGTGAAGAATAGCACAGATTATTTTTTTTTTTTAATTATTGTTGTAGAAGATGCCAAGAATCTAGGAGCTCGTTAATTTCCAAGGATTGTCTTGAACAGGTCTAATTAAGTTTTCAGTGATCACTGGAGGTGAATCTTCGGCTGTTGTCCCCATGCCTTTCTTTTATTTTTCTGAACTAAATTTAGACTTGAACTTTAATCTCTGACGTTACCTGTTGTATGTTTTTGTGTTGGTTTCTGAATATGTTTAGGGGCAAACAAGTTTTAGTTGTAGCATTTTTGCATACTGTAAGCATCTTCCTGATTATAAGTTAGTAGAAAGCTGTCTTGCAGAGTGAGGAGAACAGAATTATTGTGAAGGTCTTTCATCTTTTACTTCATTACATATCATGTAGAATTTTTTTTAATAAAGATATACTGAGGACCATGAGTTGATATATCTGAACTGATGATACTAAGAAATACAACAGCTGTCCCTGGTATTGCTTGTTAATTTACTTTGCTGAGGTATAATTTCATGCCTTGTTAAAATCAATCAGACATAACTATGATTTGCTGAAGGTGAAATAAGGGGACAGGCTTCATGAAACTTCTGCGTTTTAAAAAATACATGATACCAAATTTCCAACAGTAGTACTGAAAGGAGTGGTCAGCAAAAAATGTCCTGTAAGTTAAATGTGATGACACAGGAAAGAGTATCAATGCAACTAAACCAAAATGTTTTGTCCTTTGGGGTCAGTATGCAGTCAATGTTTTGCTCTAGGTATAAACTTCCTAAATATCAAGTAGTGTCAGAATGCCCATGTAGATATCAAACGATGCTGGTGAACATAAGGACAGCATTCATAAACTGCCAGCTTCATTAGCTGCTGAACATAAGGAAAGCTGGAAAATTGTACGAGCTGCCTTAGAAATTAAGAGATCGATAGCTCATCATGGAATACGCAGTGCCAAATTTGAAAAAAATGCTGGTGAAATGAAGAAATAAAAGACACACAGATAAAAGGAAAAAAAAATGATTGCAAAGAATTATCAGGAATTGAAGATAAGGTACTTTATTTTGATGAATTATAAATATTTTAATGTCCAGTGGGAGAGAAGGGAGGAAATGGTACAAGCAGGGGATACTTCTAATATTGTTGTGGGTTCTTTTTTGATTGGTCTAATGTTTTTCAAATTCAACAGAAGATGACTTCTTAGTTTATTTACAGTGTTGTGAAAATATAAATTCTACAATTCTTTTTTCATAATTAATAAATAGTTGCTGGTTAATTATGTATTGTTTTACAGAATGTGCATGCAGGAATGATAAATGCTTTGATTCTGTCGTTTAGCATGGTGTGGTTATAGTATATGCTCCCAAATTATGCCACAAGATTTGGTTTCACAGTCTCCTTCAGACTGAACTTGTATCTGTCCCTCTTGAGGTGACTATTTTGGCTATGCTACAGAAGTAGGTTGGAGGAACTGAGTAGCATTATGTAGCCTGTCTTTTATACTTCAGGTACTTATTATACTCATTGGATACTACTCCACAAGTAGTCCGTTGGTAGGAAAGGGTACTTGGGATTGAAAGCCAGTGAAAATTGTTTTTTTGAGTCTCTTTGCAAATAGTTGTTTGTCCTGCAAACAAGATTAATTCACTTTAAAGCATAGTGGTCACAATGGTTTTAGAAAAAGCACACAGAGAATTTCCTTTAGCTTAATTCACACCACTTAACAGGTACAGCAGTTTTGAGTAAGACACAGTATTGCTAATTGGCGTGTCTACATCTTATACTGCCTGTTTTCAGGCAAAAACCTCCTTTCAGCTGCCCAACAGATGAAAGGTTCAGCTCCTGTATTGATAATTTTCAGTGTGGAGGAATGGTGTTTTCATAGAGATGCAAGAGGTGCAGCAGAACCACCAGAATGCCCACATGAGGACACTCACCTTTGCTAGAGCTGTGTAAAGAGCTTGCTTTAACCCACTGAAACCAGAACACTCCTGAAAAACCTCATATTGGTAGAGAAACAACTTAAAATTGCTTTATTCATGTTGCCTGTAGGCTGATGTGTCGCTGAACATTGCATCTTCCTCCTGTGCAGGCAAGATTAGGCATGACCATTTCAGGAAGTGGCATTCTGCAGGGTCACTGTTGCCATGGTCTGCCAGTGCAATCTGTGGGACTATAATGATCGTGGCTCCCTTTGACTTCCACAAACCTAGAGATTATAATTACAAGTATTTATTAAAGTTATGAACCAGAGACATTTGTGAGCTGATTCATCTGAGAATGGCCTAAGGATTCTCCATACCTGCTGCCACCTCAGTAATTGCTTGGAAAAAAAGTGTAGGTGTTTGGCTTTAAATTTGAATGGGAGAGACAAATTCTTACTCCTATAATTATTTTGATTGCAGTTTATTGTTGTAGTCTATTTCAGATAAACCTACACTGCATGAATCATAAGAAATTACCAGCTAGAAAACAGATTTACAGTGTCAAGAAGTGCTTTTGCTCCACAAATAACTAATTCTCCATTGATGTCAGATCTATGTGGCTCTGTTTTGGGCTTTTTTGAATGAGTTTGTGTATTTCTTTTTGTTTTAAATTGCATGCATTGTAATAGCATTGCTCTTCAGCTGAGCGGTAATGCCTGATAGGTTGCTTGGATTTATAGATTTTGTATGACTTTGTACTCAGGCTTGAATATATACTTTCCATACATCTCTTCCTTTGTGAATATTTTCAAAGTGACTGTGACTATAAGCGGAAGGTTTATTTAAGCAGAAAATAAACTGAAGAACAACATTAGAGACAACTGTCCAACTAACAGGAGGGCAGTGGAAATAGAGATACATTTTATCAGTATGTTTCTATTTTTGTTATTAATCACACTAAGTAGTCAATAATTTACAAGTGAGGAAAACTTGTCTGTGCTGCTATGTACAGCTTTCTGTTAACTAGGAGCTAGGAAGTGTTAGCAGCTGCTGGAGTTTTTTTGCTTGACTAGCCCAGCAGTGTACACTGTATATATTATACAGAGTTGTGAAGATAATCTTGAGAAAACAAGGTTTTGTGGATTATTGCGACCTCCCATTACTAGCATTGCATAGCTGTTGGTGGTTCCATCCTGGGCCAATTATCTTGTAATGAGCCATAAAATTGGAAAAATATTGTGGATGGGTTGAAAAATAAAACAAAACAAAACATGGGTTGAAAATAAGGTTTTACAGTTGCAGTGTTTCTTTAAATATATCTTATTTGTTCCGTTCTTTATCCCTTGGGTCCTGATTGAAAGAATGTTTCTTAAAAAACGTCTTAAAAGGAAAGCTGTAGTGAGGTGTTCACTGAAAAAAAACCAAAAAGTGGATAGTGGTGAAATGAAGCGATGGTAACCACAACTAAACAGACAGCACACGAAGCCAGCCGCTCATGTGTGCATCATACTTGTAATCATCTGGAGCTCTGAGTAAACTGGGTTGTGTAATTCAAAGGACAGCTCCTTTCAGCTTGTTGTTACTCATGTATCACCAGGGACCCCTGCTCAGGGAAGTGAGGAATTTCAACAGTTTTCTAAAGCAATTCCAAAAATTGCAACTGTAGAGCACTTGCTGTAAAACCAGATTTGTACCTGCTATTAATTGGATCCATGGGGGGAATTTCACAGCAAGCAACAGAAAGGGAAAATTTCATCTTTGCATCATGACTGTAATAACACTCTTGACCCAGTGCTATTAATAGCTGTGTCTCAGTTGACACACGCTTGTGGCTTTTTTAAGCTAGCAAGTCAGCAACGTCTCAGGGCTGTGAAAAGTATTCCAGTCTTAGCTGGGCTCCATGCATTGTTTTGTGTCTCAGAGACACCAGCTCTTTAGTCTTTCTGGTAGATGCATGTGACTGTGTTGTTGTTGGAGTAAGTCTTATGCTTTGTTCCGTCACTTTTGTTTTCCTTGATATCAATGAGGGAAAATAATTTTTTAACTGCTTTTTCCGTCTGAAATGAGAGTATCAGTGGGATAAGAGAGCCAGTGTTTTTCAGTTAAGTTGGTTTAAGTTCAGGCTGACTTTTGAAAAAGCTAGTGAGATGAGATTTAGTGATACAATACCTTGTTAGGAAGCTGAAGAATGTTGGAGGAGGTGACCAGGATCCAGTGAGGGAGACAGTTTATTGTAGTTGGCCTTCAATAATAGTTTTTAAATTTCAGAAGTGGATAGATGGGGGAGTGTTTTCATGTCTTGGAGGTGCTACAGTATAATCCTCACTTTCAGGACTGTGGTATCCATGTTGCTGACATAATAAGAAATAAAGATTTGTAATCTGAACTAGCATCCTAAGTGATTAATGTACTTTTCAGTCCTACAATAAAATAAATTAATACTCTCTCATAAACACCTAGTTTCAAAGTTGCTGTTTAGCCCTAATATTATGATGACGTGAATCAAAGGAGGTATTGGAAAGCAATCTTATTTCCATAAAGCTGAGCTTTATAAAGGTGAATTTTCTTTTGCAGAGTATAAAAGGTGTGTGAACTGTTGCTAGTATTTGGAAGTCACTCTTACACTGCATTTTGAAGAACTATGAAATTCAGGCATATGTGTGTGTATATATATACATAAAATATATATAAAAAAGTATATATGTTCTCTCATGCTGGCTTTTGAGCAGGGATGAATTTTACCCTGTAGTGAGCACACATGGAAAAAACAACTGTAAGAGTCAAGTGTCTTCTTTCCTTTTCTGCCTACTGATTATGTACTGACTCCAGGTTTCTAGAGAAACTTAGAGCTGTTCTGCTGTAAAAATGTATGTGATAATTGCTAATGTGGTAGGATACTCAACAATACAAGATAAACTTCATATCAGTATGTGAAGTGAAGAAACTGTTCAGCTTTATTGACACAAGTGGTGGTGGGGGAGGCGAGTGATAAATCTTACTTCAATCCTGAAAATGAATTTATTTATTAGCTGTTTTTAAGCAGGATATTGACAAATCTGACCCTTGGTTAATTTAGGCTCTTAATAACCTCTTCTGAATCTCTTAAAAAATACATTTATTCAGTGAGAAAAATAAGAAAAAACTTTTGTCTGAAAATATTCTTGGAAAGGATGATTTCAGAATGTGTACTGCAGAGCAGCTCTAACTATTTTCCTGATGGTTGTTTACTGATATGAGCAAGTGATGGAAAAATTGTGTTCACCCCAGTTAAACTGGCTGTGCAGAGAGGCTTGGATTTCTGCAAATCCTTAGTGGAATTTAAATGAACTCTTATGAAGTTTGAGTCTTCTCAGGTTGGATTTTCTTCCAGTGAGTTAATTACTGATGTGATTATAGAGCAAAGTGCTTTTCGTAGTATCCTTACATTACCCAGTTCCCTATAAAACTTACTACTTTTATGTGGAATTGAAGAGAATTAATTTTTTTTTTTTTTTTGTTGAAGCTTGAAAGAACAGAAAATTGCATTTAATCTTAGCTCCCAAAACAAAGAATCCAGGCAGAGGTTAGGTGAAGGTATTATGAAATTAATCTTACAATGTTTAGAAAGATGGTAGTGGGTAATGCAAAGAAATATATGACTTAAATCTGTGGTAGAGTTGTGTTAATTGGGAGTGAATATTTAAGGTACATAATCTGCAGAAATACAGAGTTGCAATGTTTTGCCTAGGTGTTTGTGTTTAAAGGTGCTTTTGATTTAGGAAATAATCATAAAATTGTTTTAGGTTGGAAAAGAGCTTTAAGATCATAGAGTCCAACGATAAGAGGGTGCAGGGGGATGGGGGAGTGGGGTAGTGGAGGTTACAGGTGGATCTTGTACCCAGGTCCAGTCACTCCACAGGCAGAGGAGCTGTTATCATTCTTCTCTTGCTTGCTATCCATGTGGATTACCACTGTTAGATACCTAGTTCCATGGAAAAGTTCCAAAGAAAACAAACCCCAGCAAAACTGTTGATTTCTTGATCAGTAAGCACCATGTAAAAACCTGAGTAATTCTTATTTCAGTTGTCCTTTTCAAAACATGTTCACAGGTTTGATAGTAACTGTCACATCCTTTAGAACAGGATCTTGGGGGATTTGATCTCTGAATCTGGACCCACAGCAATTCAAAATGAGACATGTGCACTGTGATAGTAAACTCAAAGTTAGTATTGCAGTGGCCATCTAGGTGTAATAACGACTTATAGAATAAGGTAAGCATCACAAGAACAGAGTAGATTAGAAATTAATATCTTTGTAATAGTTATGTGGCTCTGCTTTTGGTATGCTTCCACAGCTTTTAGGTGAAATTATAAACTTAATCTCACTTTTCCTGTCTTGTAGTTTGATAACACTTTGATCTCTTTATCTGGAGAAAATAAAGATAAGTGAAGAAGAAGAGGCTTGTATATGTGTAGGAATGCTGCATCACACATTTCTAAACTTAATTATCTTTATTTAATCGGAAATGTATTTCATGTTTGTTAAAGAAACAATCTTCTCTGATTTCATTAAGCACCTCAGGCATGTAACGTTTTGGCTAGGGAATGTGCTTTGTTTTGAACTCAGTCAGCGACCCCTATAGAAATATTTAATTAACTTTTTGCCAGTGTCGATGTAGTTCTATTATACTCAGAAGGCTGGATGGGCTCCCTCTGGTGGCTCCTGCACATTGAAGCTGTGTAATTTCCTTAAGTATCTGTTGACTCAAGTGAACAAAGCTGCTGACCCCAGGTATCAATCAGGCATCATTTCCTTGTGGGCTTGTGTTTTAATTGCAAAACATCAATTATTTTCTTACAGAATGAAACACCAGCATTAAATTCATGGCAGTTTCAATTTATTAGCAAAACAGAGAGATACTGGGTAACAAAGTAAGCAAATAAAACCAAATTACTTCCTTCTTAGTCTAAATTGCAAAATAGGAGGGTGGCAGTTATTTAGGAGGGGCATTTAATGGGATCCTTGCCATACTGGCAATGAACCATCCTCTCTCTGAAGCAGTGGGAGAATTTTCAAAGCCAAACAACATGCAGACAGGCCATAAAGTTTAAAACTTTGCTCAGCATAAGAGACTTATTTTATTAAGCTATTTTTAATAAAGCTGATTACAGAACAGAATATGAAAAAAATAGAGGAAATGAAAGTTCTTAGAAAATTTATATTTAGCCAAAGATAAAACTGCCCAGTTATTTCTGAAGAAGTAGAAAGGAGTTATAGCAGATGAGAATAGGAGAGAAATAGCAATATTTAAAGCTTATTATATATAGAGGTAAAATAAAGGGAACATGCAGTATAATCAGCAATAGACACCTGTAGGAAGTTGAGAAGAAACATACTATAAAGGGTGTTTTGAATGAGCATTCATTTGCCTTTTTAGTTAATATCTTGAATGTTTTCATGTCCCTTAAACATTCTAGCACTTGAAATTCACAAAGCAAATAATGCTTAGGAAACATGGAAAATCTCTAAAAGCAGGCTTTCAATATTCAAATAGACACACTTGTATAGTATGTGACCAAAAATGAAATCTTACAACCATCTGTCTTCTTTTTTTTTGTCAAATAATGACTGAGAGCACAGTTCATAGTATAATCTCCAATATACTGTGCATCTGAATATCTGCATTAAAAACAAAACCCAAACTTGGTCTTCAAGGCTGGTTATATGTAGCCAGTAACAGAAGCAGGTAGGTAAGCAAATAATTTCTGGTTGTTTAGGTTTTTTTAAGACAGTTTCTCACTGTGTCCAAGTTCAGCATGTGCTTGATGTTGGTGATCAAAACTTTGAGATGTGAAAAGTAATTTTTGATTAAATTACTGGTGTAGCTTCTTCAAGACAAAGAAGAATTAGAAATAACTTTTTTGCTGCATGTTGTGACTGCATTTGCATTTTTGCAGCTGATGATAATCAGTATTTTTCAGTCATACTTTGATTAAGAAATACTCAGATCCTTCTTATCTCTCTATTTTCCTGGCTGCTACTTAACTTCTCTTTCATCTTCTGCTAGTGCTATAACTGTGTTACTTGTACTACTGAACCTCATCCTGTTCCTAATGCTCTCATCTAGAAGATTGTTCATGTCTTCTTGCATTGTGCCCTGGCCTTCCTCTGTGTTGAAATACCTTTGAATCTTGGACAAGAACTTGAGTCTGTTCTTACTGAGCAATGCTGGGACTCTTTAAGATTGATGGATTCAGATTTGCAGCATTTAAGCTGCAGGTGGATTGCACTGCTTGCTACATTTTTATGCTTTTTTTTTGTAAACACTGTTAATCACGTTCTGGTAGAGCTGCTAAAAAGCCTTGTACATGCATGGCATTAAGAAGTGGGAAATAATAATGGAAAATAATGAGAAATAATACTTTAGGTGGCAATGTCTTTATCCTCTACTCTTTAGTACTTTTAATAAATGGTTTTTTTTCTATACTAAACATAACCAAACAACACAGTAGATATTTCCTGAACAACTAGTGTTTGTGCTCTGAAGTGGCACATCGAGAACGTTTTAATTTCATGTTTCGCTGGTGGCCACGTGCAGCTAGACAGCATGGCATGCAGGTTACTTCCACTACTACAAAACCAGGAACGTAATTTCATACAGTGTAATTTCAAGAAATGATACCACCTTTGTATTGCTGAGGGTCAGCAATGTTTGCAAGCAAAGTGATAGTGGAGAGGTTAGTATTCATCATGAAAGTAGAGACAAGTTGGATACTGCAAATGAGGAAGAGCGCGGTAGGGTCTGTGTCTGTGTCGTGAGTAGCGAGGTGTCACTGCAGTATAATAGCACTTCCCTGAGTGGATGCTTTAACTGCATAATTATATTTCGTTTGTAGTGTAAAGGGCTTACATATACAGCCTACCCATTCTGTGTAAAAGTTTTCTTTGACTTTTCCTGTTTGTTTTTATAAACTATAGCTACATTTAAACAAAAATTCCAAATTCTCACTAACTTGTGAGAGAAATGGGCTACTGGCAGGTTGGAGAACTTTGCAAGTCTGTCCTTGTCCCTGTTTTCATGGTGACACTGTAATGTGGTAAGTGAAAAGTACATTGCTTTAACTTAGATAAAATAAATTTAGTGTGGATACTGTATTGCATGCATCCATTAAATTTTTTTATTTAACAGTGGGAAGAAGTCGGTTTTAATTCCACTACTTAGAGACAATGAAGTCCATTGGTTTTAACAGCCAGGGGCTACTTTTTATCCAATTTACCACTGTTATTCCATCTCTCATTTTCATCAAATATAAGTTACAGGTAGGTGAACTTTTATTTAATGTACTGGGCATATTTTAATTCAGTCTCAGCTATTAGTTGTTAACTTTTTAACTTGCTTTTTGACTTGTATCCTTCCATGACCTTGGATTTCTAGGTGTGCTAAAAATGCTTAGGTGGCATATCTGCACAGACAGAGCTGGCAAATTGCTTCTTCCATGTTTTCACTGACTTCTGTTTTAGCCTCTCCATGGATGAAAAATAAGACCAGTGCTTAGTAAAGCTGTTGATGAAATGATGTGCAATAATGTGCAGTATCCTGTGAACGGTAACATAGAAAAAAGTACCCAAAGACATTAATTTTAAATTTTGAGTTGATTACTTGTGTAATAACACACCTATATTCGTGTTACAGTATGAAGCTAAAGGTGTGCAAAGGGGAAAGCTAGCAGAAACCCCTGAGGATCTTAATGACATGATGGCTAAGTTCAAACCTGTATCAACTCCATGTAGAATTTTAAAAGTGACTTCTAATATGACATCACAGCCATTTGTTCTAATTTGTGAAGAAGGTAAATTCTATTTGTGTACTATTACTCAACTTTTAAGTTTTGCTTTTGATGAGGACTTGCACAAGAGTACTGCTTAAGACTTGCATTCATGATGCTGCTCCATTTGAAGCCAGCGTGCAGTGCAGGACAGTGTTTAAATGGTCTCGATAGAAGAGAAAAACAGATTTTCCCCTTCAGAGGAAATATATCTATAAACTGGTCCATGCTGCTTTTGAAATATTTGTATTCAGCTAAAGATATATTTCACATTTGCCCTACTTCTGTAACTAGCTTTGTACTGCAGTACATTTAAACTTTTTTTTTTTAAACTGTGAGGGGTGGGAGAAGATCTAAAGGAATTTTTCATTTATCTGAAAATTTCATTTAGTTCTAGTGCCATGTAACATGAAGATGCTGTGAAGCCTAAGGGATTGGTGTGCATCAGTCTTGTTTGGACTGCATTAGACAACTGCTAGCTGCATTTAGGCATTAGAAGCTTCTGCTAGTTGACGTGACTGTTCTTCATCCCAGTTGATCCTTATTTAGTCCTGGTATCCACTTCCACAGCTGCTGTAGTGATCACACTTCCTTCCCTGTACTGCAGATGTGAATATAAGACAGGCTGAAACTCACAACAGGTAGCTTGCATTAAATTTGCTAATATTGGTGAGATTTGTGTTTTCTTTCTTTTTTCCTCTCAAAACTTTATGTAAGAGACTAACTTCTATTTTAAGGGAAAGAAAATCCCATTAATTGTTTGGGAGTGAAAGTGGGCTCCTTTCTGACTTTTACTTCTTGCAGAAATTTTTACTGATTGTCTGTGTGGAGATTGTTGAAATATCTGCAGAAAAGGGAAAAGGATGTTCAAAGTGTGTTATTGGAAGTTTATATACAGATATATTTGGGTGTGTGTACGCGTAAACGAATAAAGGCCTCTGAATAAACACTGGTGTGGAACCTTAATTTTTAGCTATATGCTGATACACTGCTGTCTGACAGCAAAATTTCATTTCAAATTTTAACCAGGATTCTTTTCTTTAGGACTTATCTATAAATTATTTTGAAATCTGCCTCTTGAAAATACACATTATTATTCTTGTTTGCAGTTATTATATGCTTTTTGTATTATATGCCTTTTGTAAATTTGTCATCAGTGCAGGGCAGAGGTGAGACGCTCGATTGCTTCAATGCAGTTGTTAATGCTGGAGGGAAATGGAGTAGTGGATCCTTTGCAGAAACTTTGCATTGCAGATGGTTTTGCACTTTATACAGGAATCTATCTAGGACTGCAGTGCTTCTGAGAGCGGTAATGCAATATTATCCAGCCCAACTTCTTCTCTGTAATGGTTTGAAAACAAACCAGCGAGAGACTCCAAGTCAGAAATACAATTTAATAAGAAAAAAATAAAATAAAATAAAAGCAATAATACAAAGGATAAACACATGTAACCATGACATTCTCATAAAACCATCGTGCTTTGTTGTGTTCCCAAATGAAATTGTGATGGGAACAATGAGGTGGTAGTGTTATTGTTCATGTATTTTGCATTAAGAAAATGAAAGTAATATACATGCTGAAGGTCATGTATAAAGGTGACTCTTGAGGACACTGGAAGTGTAGGCTAGAGGTGAGGTAATATGTTTTTAATATATCGGAAGTATGTTAATAGGTCTGAAAACTTTTATGAGGATGGAAAATCTGCCCAATTAAATAGTAAAGGGAGAACAGTACACACAATGTATATAGCTTTTCTGTATTATCAGTCCCGGATCTTGGAACTATAGGCTGCATGTCTGTGTCATTTCTTACATTATGCGTTCATAGCCAATTAGCTTTTTGACAAGTAATGTGGAGTCCAAACTACCAACTTCTAAGCATTTTATGTCCACAATTTTTTTTTTTTTTAATTTAGTGCAGCTTTTTTTCTTGAAGATTTTATAACAGCTACACTACATCTTATTTAAAGCTGATTTAATGCCAGTTGAAAAAGAATTAGAATTATCCATTCCTGATAAAAGAAAGTGCTATTTATGCAGGGAAATTTGTTATTATGTTTTCTTCAATTCAAGAATCTTGCAAAAGTTTGGGATTCTGTAAGTGATGGCAATAAGGCAAAGTGACTATATATAAGTTGCCTGTAGACTGGCAGTACACTAGTACAGTGTGTTTCCTTGCAGTTGTGTTACAAAAGGGATTGTATAACTCTTTTTCATTCTCTTGTTGATGCTTATGTCACCATGATTAGACCATTAACCGTAGCTGATCAGATTTTCTTCCTTCTTTTATGCAATAGGCTTGTGTAAAGGGGTATGGTGAGAAGATTTTGTGCTTCTTATTAAATTAATATAAAAACGTTGTACCTTTATGTAAGGTTAGAATTTTGATTCCTTTTTGTTGTCCAGTTCTTAGGGAAGGGCTTCCAGGGATGATTTTCAAAATGAATGTACGTGTCCTGAAGTGTAGGGAGGATGTAGTACCCTGAGAGCCATGGGCAGAAGGAGTAAGGTGAAGAGCTTGCATGTGTTGCAGGCTAGAGCAGAAGCACACAGTGTTGTGTACAGCTAGAGTATATGTGCTGTGAAACACAAGGAAAATGGTTCCTTTCGTCTTGATTTTTTTTTTCATGGTCACCAAGGTCTGACTGGTACTATTCATAAAGTACGTGCTAAGGGGAAATTTGATCTCCTGGTTTCTCTGATTTGGGATTAGTAGGTATCTCAAACCACAAACAAAAAGCTTCTCTCTTCTGTGGTTACTTGCTTCAAAAACTGTAGGTTATATTTCTGTAATTTAAATCAGTTACTAATGGCTGACCCAACACATGGTTCTCTTCTCTGACATGTCATTTCCACCTGCTCCTAGTCACCAATTCTCTTCTGTTATTGTTATCTCCTTGAGGCTGAAACCACATCTAGCTGCTTTGTACAACAGCTCCATACTTCACTGAGCAGCTGTCATGCTGTCCTTTGGGGGAGGCATGGCACTGAAATGATGACTCTTACAGTGGTATGCTTGCCGAAAATAGCATTTTTTTAAATAGCATATCCCAGACTGATCACTGTGGGGAATGAGTGGAAGCTACCATGCTTTCTAACAAAGCTGTGGGTGCATCTATCTGTCTTATCTGTCTGTCTATCTCTGTAAGTAAAATAACTTTATTTACAATTTTTGAAGTAGTGTGGGACTCTGGGAGCTAAAAACATACTGTAATTTGAAATCAATAGTTTTGTTGTTCCTGCAAGATTTGCTCTGGTGTTGTAGTGCTGTTCCGAGATCATAGGTGTATTAACATTTATACAAAAGCTTTATGTTTTATAATGCTGTGTTGTAAACCTGGTAAAGCAAAGAAGGGACACTAAAGTGTGGGACAAAAATATTATCTCATCCCCACCTCTGCCACTGACTTTTGCAGTGTTAATTTGGATACGTCCTGTATCTTCCAGAAGCTTTCTTGCCACAAAGCAGTGGTGCTATCCGTAGTTCTATGTACAACAGGATGAAACTTGATTGTTTTCTGGCTTGTTTTAGCACTTAGACTGGGAAGAACCAAGTTCAGCATTTGTACAGTGACGACATTTGTACAGTGATGACAACCACACATTCATTTGGAAAGGAAGGAATGTAATTAGTGAAACAGTTAATCAGAATGTGAACAAGTATCTATTTAATAGCAAAAAAGTGATAGTCCTTGCTTTGGACTAGTTTGGGCTTTTTTTTGGTTATATACTTTTGAACAGCATAGATGAACTGTAGGGGGGAAAAAGGACCCCAAGGCTTCATCTATTTAAAAAGAACTAAGCACATCACACCCTTCAAGGTCTTTTTTTCTGGCTGGCTAAAACAGACATAGATGGGATTAAAGAGATTACAGGTTAACCTAGAAATCTCTGGCTTGAATCTCAAGTTCACATGATTTGAAATGTAGACTTGTTGGCACAGTATCAAAAGGCAGGTTAACTTTTCTTAAGCTTAACTAGACATGGAAACACACTACAGGAAAGCTCAATTTTAATACCTCAAAACCACTAGTTTCCTATCAGTATCAGAGTTAAGTGATTATAATGACAAAGCAGAGCCAGGTTTGGGGATTCTTAATCTGGTTGTTCTTCAGAGGAAGTAAAAGAGTTTTTCTGTAGCTTTAAAACTTTCTGTTAATGTAATAAGGAATTTCCTTTACAATGTAGTACAGTTTAAGATAAACAGTTAAAGTTTATCACTCTACTATATGACATTTCATGTCCTTGGATACTGCTAGAAAATTTTTGTATTACAGCTGTTCTTGGCAAGCAGAAGCTTGTCTTTTTTTCCTGATTTATATTGAAAATTCAGAAAAATTTCACTGTGTACAGTGGAAGCTGTTTAACAGTCAAGCTAATTTTGAAATATCAGAGTAAAGTTGGAATAAGCATGTAAAATCTAACTAAAAATGTGTAAATGACAATAGGCTTCATTTTATTATTTATAAATTATTTCATGACTATGGATGAATACGTAAAACATATATAATGTATAAATATAAAAATGTACACACATATACACAAGTGTCTTGCAGCATCTGTAAACTCCTAGTACAGATTATGATTCGTTACTAATGCACTTGATAAAGCCTTATGTTAGAGTGTGTCAATGTACCTTAGTCTGGGATGGCAGTGTGAACCAGACCCCAGTTTATCTCTGGGTAGTCCCTTATAAGCACTGCTAGCTCAGGCTGAGAAACAGTAACTCAGTGGAGCAGTGGATCAACAGTATTTTAAATCCTCCCCACATGGCTTTGTAAGAAAATCCCAGCTGTTTATAATGTCATTATTTCTTGCTAGAATTCCAAGTGCAACTGTGTACAGCTAGAAATAAAGATGATTTATTTCCAGGTCTGTGTAATCCTTTTTTTTTTTTTTTTAATTGACAACATATTGGAACATTGTTGATGTTTGCTCTGTTTTTGGTGTGTGTGGTTTTTTTAGTGATAGGAATTTGACTCGTGATCTAGTTGTTTATTTACCATTTTAATCAGAATCAGTTTTGCTTAAATTCTTAATATTTATCAACAATAATTCATTTTTTTTTTAAAGTTGAAGTGTTAAGATTTTGCTTTCTTCGTATCAATTTTTGTAATACAGCACCTGGGACACTCTTCTATTGTTTTGCATTTTAGGGTGAGTGGAGATGATGAAACAGTTTTCCTGGGTATTTTGCTTCTTGTAATTCAGAGAGCAGAAGCTGTTGGGTGGGAGGAGCTCACGCAAATTAAATTTTCAGAGTGTGTGTGACTCCTGTGAAGACACGTGTGTGTCTGCTTTTGGCTTGTCCTGCTGAGCTTGCTTCTGGTGATGTCTTAGGGAAACAAGTGCAGTAAGGGGTTAACTTTCTACTATCAACCTCGGAAAGGCACATTTGCAATCCCTCCCAGTCTTGTCTTCCTTTTTACACCTCATTCGATCACTGCTGCTCTTCACTCCAAGGCAGATCCTTTGACCTAAGCAGATTATTGTAGACGCATGAAGGACACAGCAAGCTAGCTGTGCTTTTAAAGGAGGAGATTTTTGCTCCAAAATAGGACACTAAGCTTTTCAGCCTTATGCTGCTTTACCTAGTCAGCACAAGGCGGTTTCTCTGGGTGCTTAGTGGACTCCTGTGAAATCGGGTGGGAAACAAAAGCAGAAGTAGCAGCCGCTGCAAATGTGGGAGCCGGTGCCATTAGAGGGAAGCGATTGCTAATAAGGTCCTGTGAGACCCGGGTTTCCTTGGTTTCCATGACAGTTATTAGGTAACACAGAAATTGAATTGTCTCCCACAATGCTCTTGGGGGATAGGGGGGCAAGGGGGTGCTCCAGGAACACAGCAGAAGAGTTATGACTCGCAGCAACTCGTCTCTCTAAGTATGTGAAACTCCCTTCTTTGTTTGCTGTTTCTCGTTTGTGTTTGCAATTTGCTCTGCTGTACTTTTTTTTTTTTTTGATGGAAGACCCTGGTGTATGCTACATGATTTCTCAAATGATATTTTCCCCTTTTTATTTAGAGCTGAGCTTGGCAAAGCAAGGATATGAACAATTATACAGGTGGGCTACTCGGGGGGAGTGAAGATATAAGGCATCCAAACAGGTATTGTCAACCTGCAGCACTGTAAAAATGCCCCTCCAACAGATTTCTGTAGTCCCAGCGTGGGAGACTGCCAGCAATGGGAGAAGTTCAGTGGGCAGAAACAAAGAGAAGAGCAAGGAAGTCGAGGTAAGAGGAAGGTTTCTATTTGCTACGGTAGGACGAGTCTGCCTTTGGTAGCCAGAGGGTTTGGCTGCTCAGCAGGACACGGCGTGCCATAGTATTGCAGAGCACACATGGGTGCAGCATGCTTTAGCACACTGGAGCAAGCGCCAGTGATAACATCCTAGCATTACAGAAAAAAGGGAGTGTATCTGAAATAAAGATGATTAAGGAAGTTGCAAACTGCGTTAGGAGGCTTTAGCATTTGTATTTAAGTGTGTGCAGTCTGCTAGTACTGAAAAACAATCCTCCTTCCTTATAAGTTGCCAAGTAGCAGTGTCTTTGTAATACGTTGGATGAGAAAGTAGTTTTAATAAGATTCCCATCTCTATATCATGCTAAAGCCTGTCTTTCTAACATATGCATAAGCTCTATAACTTACTCTTTATTATCACCTAAATCACATCAGTGTTTAGGTTTTTTTATCCCTTAACTGACTGTCTTTGATTCATAAACATAAAAGTGTTGTTTCACGAGTAAATATTGTATTCTGTTGTTTTCCAGACAAGAAGAAACTGTAGGTTTGTATTATATTGATGGTTAAAACAAAAAATACAGAAGATCTGTGCAATTTTAATGGTATATTTACCTGTAGGAGTCTCTTCTGCTGTGTATAGATTAAACAAGCATTGTGCAAGACCAAAGAAAAGGTGACATCGTCATCCCAAAATACGGTCTGTTTATAGGTGTAGCACTAAATGTACACAACATAGACATATGCTTTTTACAGACGAGTTTCTTGTCTCTATATTGTTCTGTACCCACTTGCTGTATGGCAAATAAGGAACTATTGGGAAAACAAACAGGATGTCTTTTGAGTTTTATCTAAAAACTGTGTGACAAACTGCATCCCTGAAATAAGCAGTGCTTTAACTTTTGTGTGACGTAGTTTTCAGGAAACTGTTACGTTCAACAGATGATTGATACTCATAACACGTCTGTGATTGTGGAAAAGTATTGGTGATTTTTCTTTTTAAGCTACTTTTTTTCTCAATATTTGGCTTTGACAACTTCAACTTCACTGAATGTGATTATTCTGTTTTTTTTTGTTTTGTTTTGTTTTGTTTTGGTTTTGGTTTTGTTTTGTTTTGTTTGAGCACTTATGTATAACCACTGTCCTTACCTGGAAGTAGTCTCCAGTTGCTTACTGCTAGCAGTGCCATGAGAGTTCATAAGGTCTAGAGGTTTGTGTTCAGAAATGGCAAACTTTTGCTTTGGTTTGTTTTTATTCTTCCATCGATTGGCTAAAGATAAATGTTCAAGTGGAAACTGATCTTTGTATTAAGACTGAAGATGTGAGAAGAAGAAATACATAATGTTACTACACTTAAAATTGCTTTCTGGCATTCTTGTATTAATTTGATCGTTAGAGTTAACTGAAGAACACATGAAACACTTACAAAGGGGTCAGATAAGTGTAATAGTTAAGGAGGCAGGGGAAGTGTGGAGTTTTGTGCTTTTCTAGGGTTTTCCCTTCAAAGGGCTGTGGTTGCATCATTTCAGCAAGACTCCAGTATTGCAGAAAACAAAGTATTTTCTTTAAAGTTGTGGAAGTTAATAGTAAAAAAGAGCAAAATGTTGAGGATAATAAAGTTTATGCAAGTTCCTATCTAAAACAAATGTAAAATAAAAACCAACCCAACCCCATGTACTTTAACCAAACTTAAAGTACGTGCTGCTCATTTAAATGTATTTGCCAAACTGCTCTCTGCTGGACAGAGCCTAATCATCCTGTTCAAACATCTGCTCACCCCTTCAGGCTTATGGCTGTGATTTACATAGCATAAAAACTCACTGATGCTATTGATAGAGACTGTAGATCAAGTGGTAAAGACTAAAGTTTTTCACAGTCATATGTAAGTTACGATGAAGTTTAAGTTTGTTTTGTAGATACAATTTGGAGTAGTAAACCAATCTTTTTATCGTCCAGGCAGAGGTTGCTCAAGCTTATGTAGCTGATAATCTATCCTACCATTCCTACACAGCTTGGTCGTCACAAAGGGAAACTTCTTGCTTGTACCCAGTCTGTCTGTGTTGGTGTCAGGGTTTTCTGGGTTCTGGGTATCTACTGAAATGAATTCTGCAAGTACCTGCTTCCTCTGTCATTCCATTAGCAGGTATTTTCAGGTGAAAGCTAAATAAAGTAAAGTGGGCTTCCTAGAGCAGTGAGAGCATCAAGGTGGTTCAGGTTGAGGAAGCAAGAAGAAATGAAATATCTGAAAGATCTTCCCATTGCTAGGATAATGGTTGTTAGGATTGTATGCCAAATTCTGTTATCACTAGAGAATTTTATGCAATACCCTTACAAAAGCATTAAAATTTATGAAGAAGAGTTCATCCTCTGTTTAGTTGCAGAGCTCGCTGCAATGAACTATTTCCAAGTTCACAGTGAATTATGTAAATCTGGCTGATTTAAGAACTTCGGTTGCATATGATTCATGTTGCAACTCATTCTGTGATGCTTTTCTGTGGTGCTTTTCTGTGATTACAGATGCCCCTAGAGTTGGTTTATCTGAAGGTTTTATCTGATGTGTTTCTATATACATTTAGAGGTGATGGACTAATACTGGTCTATTTTTAGGAATACTATTAAGTACAGCATTAATTATGAGCCAGATGTGCCCATAATGGATAACTGACCAATATTAGGAGTAGTAGAGGCGTGATAACAATGGCTAGAGGGAACTTTATTAGGCAATCTTCTTATGCAATATTGTTTGAAGGAGCAAAGACTTTAGGACAGTCAATTCCTGTAATTTTGAGGTGATTTTCCTCTAATTAGTAGAAGTTGTAGCTAACAATGTTTTTTTTGCATAAAATTTAACTATAGGGCTTCTTTGTGCGTAGTCTAACCACAAGGTAGTTTCCTCTGTAATGAAGCAATGAAAAAGCTTAGGTGCTGTATAACCTGTTGCAGCAGCTTTGCACTACATTTCAATATGCAGGTGTAATCTTCCACTCGTTTGTTTTGCTGATTTTAGGAAGACTTAACAGTCATTAGTGCTACTTGTTTTGCCCAAAATATTTAAGTGTACAAGCTGGCTTTCTTTCCTTCTCTTTTAGTAGTGCTGTTGGAAAAAATTATTGCAGAAACAAAGACCAAATTATAGACTATAATAGACTATATAGACTATAAGGCACATTCACAGCATGGTGTGGACCTTCGTGATATTCAGTAGTTAATTCAGCTTTCTTAAATATTTCAGAAAAATCATAAGTTTACAATGAAACGTGCAATTCTGTTTCTGTTAAGGAGAAAAACACTTGGGTGTCTGTTAGACAAGCCAGTCTGTGTGGCCACAGGGGTTCCACACAAAACTGCTGAGGGAGACTGCACGAGTGCTCACCGATGTACTTCCCATCACTTATCAGCAGCCCTGGCTAAGCGGGGGGGTTCCAGTTGATGAGAGGTTAGAAAATGTGACACCCATCTGCAGGAAGGGCCAGAAGGGGTATCAGGGGAACTGTGAGCAAGTTGGTCTGACCTCGGTTCTGGGGAAGTTTACAGCACATACAGGAGAACCAGGAGTTTAGGCCCAGTCAGTATGGGTTTTTGAAAGGCAGGTCCTGCTTGACTAACCTGATGTCCTAGGACAATGTGACACATTTAGTGGATGAGGGAGAGGCTGTGGGTGTTGTCTACCTGGACTTTAGTAAAGCTTTTGACACCAAAAGCTTTCGAGAATGCTTTTCCCCAGCATTCTGCTGGACAAACTGCTTATGGCTTGGACAGGCATAACCTTCACTGGGTAAAAAACTGGCTGTCTGGTCAGGCCCAAAGAGTGGTGGTGGATGGAGTTAAATGGAGTGGTGGCTGGTCACAATGGATGTTCCTTAGGGCTCAATATTTGGGCCAGTTCTGTTTAATGTCACCTGGATGAGGGGATCAAGGGCACCCTCAGCAAGACTGCAGATGACACTAAGTTAGGAGGGAGTGTTGCTCTGCTGGAGGGTAGGAAAGCTCTAAAAATTGCTCTGGACAGGCTGGGTCAATGGGCTGAGGTCAATGTTGTGATGTTCAACAAGGCCAAGTGCCTCATCCTGCACTTGGGTCACAACAACCCCAGGCAACGCTACAGGCTTAGGGAAGAGTGGCCAGAAAGCTGCCCAGCAGAAAAGGACCTATTATTTGTTTGGGGTTTTTTTTTGACAGCCAGCTGACTATGAGTTATTTGTTTTGGGGTTTTTTTTGACAGCCAGCTGACTATGAGTGAGCAGTGTGCCTAGGTGGCCAAGAAGACCAACAACATCCTGGCTTGTATCAGAAGTAGTGTGGCCAGCAGTACTAGGGAAGTGATTGTCTCCCTGTAGCTGGCACTGGTGAGCCCACACCTTGATACTGTGTTCAGTTTTGGGCAGAAAATCTCACAACCAGAAAGACATTGAGGTTCTAGAGTGTGTCCAAAGAAGGGCAATGAAGCTGGTGATGGCCCTACAAGTCTTATGAGGAGTGGCTGAGAGAACTGGGATTTTTTAGTCTGGAGAAAATGAGACTGAGAAGAGACCTTATCATGCTCTACAGCTACCTGAAACGAGATTGTGGCAAAGTAGGTGTCGGTCTCTTCTCCCAAGTAATAGGTGATAGGAGAAGAGGATATGGCCTTAAGTTGTACCAGGGGAGGTTTAGGTTGGACATAAGGAAAATTTTCTTCACCAAATGGGTTGTCAAGCATTGGAACAGGCTGCCCAGGGAAGTGGTGCATTCAGTGTCCCTGGAGATATTTAAAAGACATGTAGATGTGGCACTTAGAGACATGGTTTAGTGGTGGACTTGGCAGGGCTGGGTTAACAGTTAGATCTGATGATCTTGAAAGTATTTTCCACTTTAAATGATGCTATGATTCTATGATTTTAAATGCTACACTGAAGTTACTCCTAACGTTTACCTTAAAGCTTGTAAATAGTTTAGGTGACATTGACATGCTTTTTCAGGGAGAACGCAGTAGCTGAATGGTCTTGATGGGAATTAATTGGTTTACACTTAGGATGTTATCTCACTTGTTACTTGCTTAATTTTAAATAGCAATAATGATAGATTAAATACCTTTAAAGGCATATACTTTCTTATGTGCTACAAAATGGTGCTTATACATTCCTATTAAATTGTTTTCATGGCAGCTGTGCAGTCCATGCAGAGATATTTGATACTTGAAACATGTTTCTAATGAAAAAAGTTTATGTTGTTTTATTGCCATATAATCTTAAATCAAGCTATGCATTTCTATTTTATTTTATTTTCTTTATATGGGGAGGCACAATATTTAGTGTAGTTAATTTTGTCAGTAGCTTGATCACTTTACCAAAAGGTGGGATTAGAGTAAGTGATATGTGAAAATGTCACTTATACCAGTGCTAATAAAATAGCAGATATTTCTTCTCTGGATGTCTTGAGGCGTGTAATACAAGGAATAAAAGCCTTAGAATTGCAGGAAATTGATTAAATAATTCTTCAGACAGATAGCAGATGTCTGTGATATTGTTGCTGATTATCTTAGATTCTCTTTGTGGAATTTCTTGGGTATAATTTAACAGATAAAGAGATATGTTCATTTATTACCTAACATACAGGTGGATTTTTTTTACAGAAAGTGTAAGGATGTTTGTTTTCAAGTATAGCTGCCTGAAAAGAGTCATATAATTGCATTTTTTTAGGTGGTATAATTTGTTTTATTCAACAAGACGTGGGGATGGGGAAATGGGGGCAGAAACTCTAGCGTATGAATCAGATTACTGATGTACTTTGACACATCCTACTTCTCCTTTATTGTTTATCTTAATGTAAAACTCATGTTGCATATAATGCTACAGGCAATATATGATAAAATCTCTAACCCTGTACATTGCCAATGCTGCATGGAAATTCTCAGAGGACATGGGAAATTATTCTTTTTCTTCACGTGACCATAGTTTGGGGTTCTATACTGTGTTTGCTTGGAAATCGACCTGTATCTGATACCTGCTGCTTCTTGGTGAAGTTTTTCTGTAATTTTGTGGTGATAGATTGCTGTTGTCTTTAATGGTTGATGTACTCCTAGTCTGCAGTGTGCTTAGTTTTCTTTAAGATGCTTTAGAAAGTTAAGTTCTTTATCAGTAAGTCTTATGACTCCTGTTTAGAAGGTGTTATTATTTTGGTCTGTCATGTGATTTTTATGACAGATGATTTCATGATAGTGAGAGAAAGAGGAAGTGTTACCTAGTACAGGCTAGGTTTGTTCTAATAATGTGGGATCTTTGTTCTTTTTTCATGTTCCTGTCAATAATAAAAAACTTTGCTAGCAGTAGAGAAAATAAGAAATTGCTTGCTGTGCTTTTATTAGCATACTGTAGGCTAATGCCAATTCTTTACAGGCTGCTTTTCCTGGTAAGATTACGTAAAGGCTACTGAGTGCATAGTATGATTGTCAGGCTCTTGATGGAAAGAAGACAGTAAAAGCATATTTCACCAACTTGTGTTGCTGTGTATTGACAATGTGTCAAATATCAGTATTGATTTTAAAGTGGATCTTTTCACTGATAAAGGATTTGACATTTACAGTTCTATATCTCAGTAGCTTTCTTCTCTGTGTTTCTAGCCAATGCTTACAATCTGCTAGTGCATGTCTTCTGATGCTGCTGAAGTTTAACTACAAGTCATGAGAAAAGCTTTTACAATTCCTTTTATCTCTGGAATTCTCAGTTCCAATAAATTGAAAGTTTGGGCTTATGTGTGTCTTTTCCTTCTGCTCTAAAATCTTTCTGAGTTTAAAATATTAGGCTTCAGAATTTATTTAATTTGCTTTCCTTCTAATTTTGGTCTGAGATTTTACAGAAAAAAACCATTGCTCTATTATAAAGGTATTGTAATTTTTCCCTGCTAAATTGTGTTGGTTTTTTTTTTTTTTTTTTTTTTTTTTTAAAATACAAAACGCCAACAAACTAAAGCCACACACACAAAAAATTTCCTTCTTTTTAAATTAGTAGTTTTTTGTCTTGTCTTCAGCTATAACCATCTGTTGCTTACCTAGTTTCATGACTGAATTAGACTGAAGCAGTGGCTGCAATTGAAACAGTTTCTAAAATGTGTTGTAGTGCCTAAACCTGGTAGCTGAATGGGGGTGATCTGGGATTGGAAGTAATTCCAAAAGTTGAAAAAACTGTTTATTTTCTCTAAGTAATTTTCACACTGACTTCCACTTTGAACAGTGCTCTCTGAACCGTTCTTTCTGTTGCAGGTGCTTTTTTTTCTGGCACGTAACATGTTGTAAATACAGTTCAAATGGAATTTATCCTAGGCAAAACTTTGTCATCAGCAAATCCTGTGTTCAAGGACTTATTTTAGAGAGTTACTCTCAAACCTAGACAATATTTTAAAGAAGAGCTTCCATAGACACATATACCCCAGCAAATCTTGTTCTGATTGAAGAGAACTCTCAGACATTGAAATCTCATTGATTGCAACTATTTGGTTGGTTAAGGAACAACATCATAGAGGCTCAGATTGCTTCAGTGTACTGCCAGCTTCCCAAAACTTGTGATGCTGTCCCTAAAGGTGTATCCAGTTTTGTCTGAGTCTAGAAAATTTCAGAGCCAAATCCTGTGTCTGCGTAGAGCTCTGTGGGTTGTTTCAGCACAAGGGACAGCGCCCGGCGCCGCCCGGCCCCTCCTGCGCCTCCACAAGGTTCCTCTGCCCTCGAGACACAGTGGCTTTCTTGTGAAACAGGCACGTTTCTTGGCCCCTATTTAATACCTGCACTTAAAAGCTTATTATTTTGATTTTTTTGTTGTTGTTGCTGTGGTTTTATTTTTTTGGTGTCTTGATTATTTTCTTCCTTGAATTTTCTATTATTTTCAATATAAAGAGAAAAGGGAAAACTTTATATTGGGGAGTAGAATTTGGCAGCGTAACGTTACTTTTAATGGGAATGCAAATACCAACTGTTTCAAGTTCTCACTCTACTTTGAAGTATTAGTAGATCTTTCAACAATTCTCCGAGGCCTTGAATGCTCAAGAGCTGTGACTTCATTTTCTCATCAGCACCGTCTTCTAAAACTGTGGCAGCAGTAATGGTACACAGCCAATGGAAGCATCTCTCTGTTCAGAACATGTTTCTTATCTGGATCCATATTGTAAAATGAAACTTTTCAGTCATTAGCAAGAAGTCTATACCATCATTTAGCTCACTCATTACTGAAATTTGTCCAGCTATGTGGTTGTAGGGTTATGTGACTATAGAGGTATATGTGGAACTATTTTAGCAGCAGTAGTAAGAAACCTTGGAGCAAGTAGTTGAGTTGTCTGTGTCCATTGATATGTGATCCAAAGAAGATCCTTTTTAGTTTACTAACTGGATATACTGGAGATTACAGCTATATTTTACAACACTATCATGCTGAAACAGTTTAAAGTAGTTAGGGTAATGTCTCATTTATTTTACAGAAGTGTTTGTCTTATTAGAGATTTGTTGTCTAGTGGCAGTCCAGATAGAAAGAAGAAACAAAAACCTCACGTTGTCCACTGTCATTTCTCTTCAAAAAACCTCTTGCTGGTGCTTAAAAGGAGGCTTTGCCATCCTGTGCTCTATTATTCCTACAGTAGCCTTTTGCATTACCTTTGTTGGTTTTGTAGGGGATAAAGAGGATATAGGTAACACTTCACACTCTTATTAGCCCTTATGGTTCTCAGCAAGAAACTGGAAACCTTCATTTCAGTATAGACTGTAACTGTCAATACCCATTACAAGAACAAAATGAAGTGAGGGAAAGGGTCATACAAGCAATACTTTGTTAGTATTTCTGAGTTCTAACTACTTCGAGTTTATTACTTCCATTTACTTCAGAGATTCCCTTTCTTTGTGAGAAAAATAAAATGTTTGATAGCACTCCAAATCATTTGACTTCTCCAGTGGTAGGCAAGACTAACCTAATGCAAATGGTTAACTGGACAAATTTTGTGAAAATAGTGTATTTTGTTGGTGAAATGCATTCTGTTCATGTGTTTGCCTTTTTGCAGTGAAAAGTGTAGTTCTGGTGAGTAGGGGCCAAGATACCTGAGTATGCTATATCACATGATAGGTGTAACTAGAGAGAATTGTGATTAGGCAGTGTTCAAGGCCCAAAGAGGAGCTGGTTTGATAACTGAAGACTGTGTGCCTGGAAGGACATGGTGTCTGTAGTGCTGGGTGAGAGAGTTAGAGGTGCTGGAGTTGCATGGCATAGTGATTTCATGAGTGTTGTGAAAGCTCTACTGCTCTCTCCCAGTTTTCAAACCACTTCCTGCCTTTTGCTCTGAATACAAGAGATTAGACAGAGGTGAGAACGTGAACTGACTTTCCCAAACCTTGTGTCAGGGCTAGGTCACTGTTACAGATAGATAGCAACAGAAAGGCCTGTTAAAATCTGGTGCTGCTGCTGTCTCCTACAGTGAGGAAAGGAGGTCACAGCATGCATAGTGGTGGTGCAGCTGCAAGCTCAGCCTAACTACAGGCCTTGCCTGAATTGTGTTTCAAGTCTCATTAGTGAGGAATCCTCACTGTAAGCCACTATCTGCAGGTAGTGTTGTTTGGCCCTCCTGAGCTACAGTAAATGTATTGAGTCATCACTGTTTCTCTGATGATTCTCTTTGTAGGATCCATGCCAATCATTTAATGCATGGAAATAGCATTGGTTTTGATGTTAGTTTGTCTGCTGTATTTCTTCCTCATCCATCCATCTTCTATAATGCTGTTCCTCCAGTCATCATAACAAGGACTGAATCTGATGGATTCAGATCTCAGCACTCTGACTTTGGTTCTAATTCCAGATGTATTTTTCTGTGCTTTCATTTTCTTCATCTCAAACTAGTGTGGCACTACTCCTTCTGCTTCCGTATAATATTCTGAAGTCCCCCAGTGAAGTCCATTTTGTAAGGGATATGGTCGTGTTGTTCCCTGTGGATGTATCCTGTAAATAAAAATTTCCATGGAAACTTTTACAGTTTCCACACAATCATGCATACAGTGCAGTTTGGCTTGGTTTACTTCTCATGTGGAGGCTCTTTGGGTTTTGCCATTTTAAGCTTTGTTTAAAATACAAATGTTAATCAATTATCTTTTGTGCATTTGTTGAGTGTTTGAGAATTTGGACTACTGGTCCATTGTCCGTTTGAAATTTCTGACTATTAACACATAAGAACAAAAATTTAGAAGATATTGGAAGAATAATGGTAGAATTTTGGTACAGAACTGTTGGATCTTACGTGACATACCAGTTAATATTTTTGCCCTCCAAGGTATAGTTTTTTACTCATGAAATTTCTAGTACCTTTTTGATTTATATGGCCATAAATTATGTTACTGATCTTCTGTGTATTTAACAGATAGGTAGAAGGGTAGTTCACAGTAGTTTAATAAATTATTTTAAGGTTCTGGTATTCCAGCCAGGCTCACAATGTTAATTTCTAATCAAATTAAAAATTAGTAGACTGGTCATGACAATGCTGTAAATACCACATGTGCAAGGAGGAAGAAAGGATCCCCATATGAAAAATGGAGAGCTTAAACATCGTCATTCTGCATTGCCTGCTTCAGAATATTTCAAACTAAAAAAAAAAAAGTCAAACCACTCAGAATGATTTTTGTATATTTTCACAGGTTGTGTTATCAACCTTTTACTCTGCAATCACATTTGCAAGGCAGTGGCTTTTAGGAGAAATTTGGCATTCTTAATAACATGACTGTAAGAACGAGCATTGCATTTCTTGCTTTCAGGGATTTCAGTCTCAGCGTCTGCCACCAGCCAGCCTGGATGGAAAATGTTGAGTTAATTTGAAATCTTTACATAGAATTCTTTATTCTCCTGAATTGCTGCTGTTGAGGTGTTACAGGAGAAATATGGCAGAATCAATTTTCTTTCCAAAGGTAATGCAACCGTTTTTGTCAAGCAGCTAAGCTCAAATAAATTATGGAGTAACGGGGAGTAGTTACTCTGCTGTCTCTATTTGCAGTACAGTTCACAGTGCTTCCATATGCAAGTGCTGGGCCTGTGTTATAAAACACTGAGGTACCACTTCAGCACCTGTTCTGAAAAAAAATGGTTAACCTGCAGCATTTTGTTAAACTCATTTTTTCCTGAATTAAAAAAAGAAATAAGGGAAAGTTTTTAAACATCTCATGACTGGATTGAATGCTTCTTACGAAAATGATTATCCCAAGTAATTTATTTATCTGTGTGTGCTAACTTAATGTGTGGATAAGTCAGGTGCAGGTTAAATGTGCCTGTCTAAAGTTTAACTAAACCTTTTATCTTCAACAAGTAATTTTTTTGTTCTTGTTTGTTTTTCTCCTGGCAGCCCTACATTAAGACTTGATGCATTCTGGTGTGCCCAAGCATATTTTGTTTGCCAGTTACATTCTGGCAGAATAGCTTTTGGCACTGAGTAGAATCAGAAGAGTGGAACATTTAAGAAACAAATGCTCTACTTCTACTAGTAGTGAAGTATTACTCTGTTTAAAATAAAAACAAGTGAATCCTGCTGATATTCTAGCTGTTCTGTGAAGTAATTAGTCAAAGTATACTGAGCTTTGAAATCAAACATTGTGACTGCAAAACAGGTTTTGTATGTCCTTACATATTGATAAAGAGCATTTTGGTAACACTGAAAATTATAATACCTCATGGAAGTACAAGTGGTTTTATGTGACATAATAGGGTGTCACTGGTCAAGTCTGTACTGCAAATATGTATTCCCAATTTTATGTTACTTTAGTTTAAAACCTAAGTGGCATTTCTTCAGTCTTATTCTGACTGAACTGCTGCATAGATGTTTAATGTTGAACTACATTTGTAGAAATTCATTCACTTACTGTCCTTCTTGTGATGAAGAAATGGAAAAACAAACAAACAAACAAAAAAACAACCAAACCACCAACAAAGAAGCCACCAACTTCCGTGGTGATTTGGCTGTCTCTTTTGTTTTATTTGCTTTGCATTTTAGTCTACGTGCTGGGGACTTCTTGGCTGTTACTTGTACTGTCTTCCATGATCTAGATTGACTTCTACAGCTATGCTCAATATACTGCCTGAGTAATTAGGCTTTCTAAAATAAAGGTTTTTTTTAAAAAAAAACATTGAAATGGTTATTTAATTAAAAAAAAAAAAATTACAACTTAGTATCTGCACTATACTAACTTCCTGAAAATTTGATTTCACTCTGAAGGAGGTTACAATTAATTGCAATCTGTGATCTATGAGGGAAAAGTACATTTTCCGTTGACCTACAGGGGATTTATAGTACAGAGCTTTTTCTGTTCTTCCTGTGAATCTACTAATTTTCTCTCTGTCCAAATTTTTGGTTAGTAATATTGGCAGATGGAATAATTTAAAGAAGAAAGTATAATGGAGAACAAATAGAGTTTCTTGAGGTTCTCTAGATCTGCCTACCTACTCTGGCAGATTTCATGGAATTTTCAAACTGTGAAAATGTTCACAACCTTGCCTGTTTGGGATCCGTGCTTTAAGACTCTACTTATAATCCCCAAAGTGATGACCTGGCTCTGCATGCATTTGTGGAGGCATTGGTGCAAGCCCTTTCCCATCAGAGACCCAGTGATTCAGGGTCTACACTTCAGAACATCCCTAGGCACAGAACAACACTTTTATCTTTTAAGACACTGCTACCGTCTGACTCCTGAGGACAGGATAGCTTGAACTAGAAAGAGATTTGTGTCATAGAACAGGTTTGAGGCTTATTTTGGCTAAGCTGATCTAAATGCAACATAGAAGATTTGTGCACTGTAGAAGAGATGAGGATTTCAATAAACATTTAACTTGTAGCAGGTGCTTCTGATGGTTTCAACCATTTTATTATGGAGAGGTGGAAGAAGAATACATAAATACAAATCTCAGTAAGAAACACACATGAGCATTTGATTGACATTTGGTTAAAGGTATATGAATAAAAATATGAAAATACATTTAAAATGTATGTTTACATGTATTAGATTGACATCTAATCTTGGATTTTATTGTTTCAGAACACTTATATTTTTACTGGTTTCTGTGAGCACTTATCTTACTGTGTGCTGACACCTTAAATGAGGTGCTAGATGAGATTTAAGAAATTTCTGAGGCATCGAGCATCTTTTTCTGTTGCTAGACTCAAGTCCCAGATATTTCAACTAAATACATCTTAGCTGAAGATTGGCTGAAATCCTTTCTGACCAGGAAGGTGTTTGGATATGAAACTCAAGTTTGTGTACTACTTCAACTTCTGTTCTATAGATACAGACTCTCCCACCATTTCCTAGGATAATCTTTTAGTGGAAGTTAGAGAGGTGTGTGATTGTGTGTGTGTGTTTTGGTGGTGGTGGTGGTTTGGCTTTTTGTTTTTTTTTTTCCCCAACGGTCTTTAGGTCTTTTGTATCACTGGTATCTTTGCTTTATCTCATGGTCCTGATAATTTCTGGTTATTGAGTACTGTATATAGGGGCTGCTTTGGCTATAAAATTAGTTCTGTAAGAAACATTAAGTCTGTTCTATGCTAGGGGTATTTTTATGTAGCCTATGGATTGTTTTTCTGTCTGTTCCGGTAATTTGTAGGGTCTTGTCTTTTATAGTTAGCCCCAAGGGTGGTTTTTTTATGCCTCATGCAGTTACCTACTGATAAAATTTCTCTAAAACTGTAAAAATTTGAGTCTGTCAGAGGTGGAATAAAAGCACCTCCAAGGATATTCTTGGTCTGTATGAACAGTGATTACTTGTGAGTCACACAGAATCAAGCTTTAAAAAATTTGAACCTCATACGAAGTCTTGCTCAACTTCACTGCTTGTTCACTGTGGAAGGACTAGTTTGGGAAAAACTGGAGGAAACGTAGCTGTTTTGGGGTGAAGGACACATTCCATTTCATGCACAAAGCAACAGGGAACTTCTGCCACGGGTCCTCATAAAGTTATTGCATTTGATATAACGTTAGGACCACCCAAAAAACACATTTTGAAACATTTGCCTTCACCTTGCACCTGACAATTTCTCAATAGCAATTATTCATCATGCATGTAAAATTGTGGATATGAAAACAGCAGAGCGTGTCACTGTGAAAATCAGTTCTAAACATTTTGTGTACTGAGTAGAGCTCCATAAAATTATTCTTACACAAAAGGAAATAAATTTATGGGCCATAAAGAAGCCTTTAAGTGTAAATTTTTGGGGTTTGTGTATAAGAACAAAAGGTTTAAAGGAAAAAGCCACCGAAAAATCCCAGGTTTGGAGAGCTGAGCAGCTGGTAGAAGGTGCTCCTTGATGAAAGTGGCCGTACTGGTCTTGTTAGTACTATGAGTCTGTACAACCTTTATGACCATTGGAGAAGAAGAGTCTGCAGCTTGAAGGTGCCAGATGAATGAAGCATGCGTACGTGCATGTCAGTCTCCAGCCTCACTTCTGTATGCAGAAGTCTCTGGCTGGTCAGAGAATATAATAATTCTCAAACATAATTCCTTTTTCTCGGTGTCACAGGCATCTGAACCTACTTCTGCAATGGCATTTAAACTTCGGGGGTTTTTGTTTTGTTTGATTTAATATGCAAGTTTAACTTGAAGACAACTGCAATTATGCACACGAATTAAGCAATAATTCATCAAGTAATTAAGAATAGTTTGAAAACTTCATTTCAAATGGAAAGAATGTTGAAGCTCCTGATCAAACATTTAGAATATTTCTATTATTTTTATCTAGGGTGCATGAAATTTATGTGTGGGAAATTGTTTTCAAATATTTCTAAATATCGTATAATTTTATTTTGCTCATTCTCCTTAGGTAGTCTTCATGACTGCATAAGGCCTGTACCTTTCTTCTTATTTGAATTTTAGAAATGAAGCTTCATGATACCTACTGTGTTCTTAGTTTTCAGATTTGGAATAAGAGATTAAGGGAGGAAAAAGTGCATACAAGACGTGCAATGTTACAGAGCTGTTAAATGCAGAGTTGTGTTACAGCATGCAGCATTTAAAGTCGATGTGCATGAGGCTTGGACTGCAGCTGGCTTTTTTGAGTAGCCAGCTGTTCCACCTCAGACCCAGCCTTCTGAATGTTTTTGGTCACTCAAAAATGGTTTCCTACTGCCTAGCACCTTTTCTCACTTTTTATTGGTTTCTGAATTAGGTAGTCAAGTTAAGCTGCCAACTGCCTTATTGCTGCATAGCTCCCAGCTAATCTCTGACTTTTTCCCATTATCTGAAGCCAATTAGTGGTTGTTACCTGTGTTTCTATGGCTTTCTGTTCTCTCACCACCAATGTTGTATAACTGCTTTATTTTCTTTCTGAGCCTATCTAATCCATGGGACAAAGTAGACCCTCTCATTTGGCAGGGATTTGGATCAGCCTCCCTCATGCAAATTATCTGTGTTATTGGTGATGAAGATCTTTGTTTTTCCAACTTTCTAGCTGGTGGGCAAGTATGGTTCAAAACTCTTTTTTTTTTCTGAGTGGTGCTTTCAAGTAAACTTCACCCCATGAAATACCTGCATACATGTGTGTATATGTGTGTGTACATACTTCTTTTAAAGAACCTGGCTAACATGAACAGATTGGCATATCCATAGTCAATGCT
This sequence comes from Merops nubicus, assembly GCF_000691845.1. Lineage (NCBI taxonomy): Eukaryota > Metazoa > Chordata > Aves > Coraciiformes > Meropidae > Merops > Merops nubicus. Next base: position 41,384 of record NW_008592635.1, read on the forward strand.
GTTCAGCACTTTCCATTTTGAAGGTGTTTTTAGTTGCTAACAGTTTTACTGAACTTTCTTTGGCTCAAATTCTCTGTGCTGTCCTTCAGATGAAAAGTTTCAGATTTGATGATACAGGTATGCCCCTGAATACAGTTAGGGAAATTGCTAGTTCTGATTGTGTTAAAGATTTAATCTAAACGCATGCTTGGAGTTCCTAGTCTTTGCTTACCTTTTGTCAATAGTATTTGCTAATTCAATCTGCTAAAAGAAACCAACCCCAAGCTACAGATAATAATAATAATGATAGTAATAATAATAATGCTGCTTTTCCCCCTGACAGTATTTATCAAAGAAAAACCAACACATTTTCAGAATGCCTTGAGACTTCACTCTAAGTAAGACTTCTGTTTTGGTGTTGTTGTTTTTTTTTTTTTTTTTTATTTATTTATTTATTATTATTTTGTTTTAGTTTCATCACACAGTGGCAAAAATTTCAATTCTGTAATGTATTGTAACATTATGATTTTTCATGTGGTTTGAAGTTTCCTAAATATAAGGGGAGGAATTTAGATAGTTAACAGTGCAATGTGTACTTTCTTTACTTTTTTCCAGTATGATCTCTTCAACTTCTGAGATATCTGCCTTTTTGATTCTTCTGGCAAGCATTCAAATTTAGTACTTGTCTTTTTTTTAATAATGTAACCCTGCAATAAGTTGTGTGATTAATGACTGACAGCTGTTAAGATAGTACTGTTGCTAAAATTATTGCATGAGCTAGAAATAGTTGAGTAATTTTTGTGCTATCCCTTTAGTGTATTTCCATTAATTGTAATAGGTTACATACCAAAATTTAGTCTTTCTTTGAAAGCTTTTCTCTTCAGTGCCTGGTTTCATTTCAGTGTATTGGCTGTTTTGATAATACAGACACTTCTGTAGTGCTATTAATTCAGAATGCTGATATCTACTCTGCAAACTATAAATTACTGGTTGATAAAACAATACCTGAGTATCTATAATTGGTTAATGGGTAGGTATTATGCACACATTTCCTGACATAGATCTCCCACTTGAAGTGCTTTTTATACCTAACTGTAGTTTCTCAGTTTTTGTTTCTACAGTGAAACCTTTCATTTTCCATTTTATCTAATGATACATTTTTTTACAAAGAATACAGTTCCTAACAAGGAATAGCTGTTTAGGAATTTGTCTGACCAAGAACACAGGAGCTTTAGTTTCACTGAATTTTGAGGATTGGTACTTCAAATTTTCATAATCTGTGAGACATAAAAAACATTGACTAGCATAATTGTATACAAATCCCCTATTCTTTTTGTCCTTTTTTCCAATAACTGTTGGAAAAGGCTGTAACAGGAGTTTAGAAGTTAGCAAACATTTGATGGTATACACAATTTACTACTTTTTTTTTTAATTACTAAAATCAGGTGAAGTTGTAAATCAAGCCTATTAAAATTCCATGTATGCAGATCAGTGCAGGACGTGTAGGCTTTTATTTATTTTTTCCATTTCATCAGACACCCTATTATTTTACACAAAAGCTATCAGTGATAGGTTAGTTATTTGGAAATACTGTGTGACTTCTATATTTGCTTCAGTATCACTAGTTATAAAACTTTTGTCTTGCTCTCCACTGTTTATGTTACTCAAAAACTTCAAAGGTGTTCTATTTCCAAATGCAAAAAGCCATAATGACACTTAAGAATGAACAATAAAAATGTAGCTGGAGAGGTAAACTAGCAAAATTTACATCCCTCATAACCTGAGGAGGGTGCATTTGAGAGGCTGACACAAGTTTTATTTTATTGCACCAGGAATGTAATTCTTGCAGCCGTTCCTTACCACAAATCAGGATCACAACACACAAAGACAGAATACTGTTCTGGTGGTTTTGTATGCCTTTAAATATTAGTTGTTAAATCTGAAACTTATAGTGGTCTAGTCAGGGAACAGATGCTTAAAGGTGCCTTCCTGTTATTAAAAAAAAACCTTCCCAGATGCTGAAGAAATAAGCTATTTTGGATGAGAAAGTAATAGAAGGCTTTGAATTTTTAAACCAGACCATAAGAAGCTTTGTATTGTTTTAGACCTCTACAAAATAAATATTTCCCAAATCCCCCAAGTCCTTTTTGTGTGTATCCAATGGTGAATACATTAATGTTGACACTACCAATATTTTCACTGTATTCCTTTATTCATCATCACTGTACATAACTGCAGTGACACACACATAAATACAAGCAGTTCCTGTCCAGAAACATAGAGGAAATTAATGTAGAGTGAGGAAGAAAAGCAATATAATTGGAACAAAAGGGCCATTTAGGGAAAGTGGATCTATTACTGCAGGCCACACAGTTTTATATATCTTTATTTTAACAGGATGTATTCTTCTTACATGTGAATGTGTATTTTATGAAGACAATCAAAAGCATTTATACTAAGCATAGGCTTGGTCTTAGTGAATTTGTTGCTTATAATATTTCTTTATAAGGATTTCTGTTTTCTATTTAAAATTCATATGCTCTCAAGCATCAGGATCTAAGTCATGTCACATACTAAATCATCCACTTGGTTACTAACTGCCCTAATTAAAAGGATTACAGAAGTTCACTGTTTGTTAAAAGAATGTGTTCAAGAATATTATTCTCCTTCACAAAAGGCTGAAGTCTTGTTAGAAAAAACTGTCACAAAAGGCAAATAATAATTACCCTGTCTGGAAAGTGGTGGATCTTACACGATTTACAAGATTCCTTTCTTTCCACTTACACTTAAAGGAGTAAATGTGTCAATCAGCATCTTTTGGAGTCAATGGCAGCAACAGCTTTTTCACTCTCCTATTGATTAACAGCATGATTTTACTGAAGCGGATGAAGGGAATCTTTAGTAATCTCTGAAATGTAAGAGTAAGCAGTAAGTACAAATAAGGAAAATACATTCCTTAAATGTTTTTTGTGGTTTTTGTTTTTAGTTAGTTTCGTTTTGAATTGGCAATTGTAATCCACAATTTCTTTTCTTATTAACATCCCATCTTCAGCAAATACTACTTACAATTAGTACATAGCCATTGCTGTTACTGTTCCATTAAGTATAGCAAGTGTAACAGACTTTTGTTATTGTGCCTTAAGCATTCTTGCTTTTAAAGTATACTGTTACCCATGTTCCATCCTTTGTGGGATTATAGTCCTCATAATTCATTGTTGCTTCTATCATAGTTGTGAAAGCAGCTCAATTCTCTGCTCAAAGTGAGGTGAGTGGCTCCCTAGTTGTGTGCACAGGGAGTCGATATGGAACAAAGTAACAGAGCAGGAAAATCCGTGCACAGCTAATGCAGAATTCAGCTTCCACAGCATCCCCAAGAGTGACAATGTCCAGGCTCTTAAAGTCTCAATTTTGGGCCATGGTTACGGACTGTGACAGTTATTTCACTGCCTTATATTCAGGATGTGATGTAACCACAAAATCCAGAGCCAAATTAAGATAACAGAATAACAGAAAAAATAAGATAATAGGGCCTGCAATAGTGAAGATGCAAGGGTATAATCTGACGTTGTATTGCTAAGTTATTGTATCCCATTTTCAGGAACTGATAAGAGTTAGGCTCAGATGAGCCAAATATTTTGGTGCCCAAAAACCTTTTAAGCGCTCTAACAGACATTTAGGTACTAAATTCCTTTAAAAATCAGAGGTTTTGGCATGCCTGTATTGATTTTGAGATGCTTCATATTTTTATGTAAAGGCATACATTTCATTTGTGTTTTCTATTCCTTTTTAGAAAGTAATGAACTGAATTCAGCAGAGATAGCCTCCAAGCCTAACAGTGCTCAAGATATATGTCTCTTCATGTTTGTTAGAATTTAACAACCAGAAAGTGTGAACAGAGTGAGTAATTAAGGAAAGAGTAATGCTCATCAGGACACTAAGTTCTTAATTTCTAGGTTACTCTGAAATACATTTGCTTCTTTGTTGAAGAAGTAGTTCAGAATGTAGACTGTGTATTGACAGGGCAACCTGCTTTTATAAGCAGGCAAACCAGGGAGAGCGTACTCTAATTGGTCTGTGGTGGAGCATATTTCCAAGAAACTAGATTAGGTATAATTATCTTGGGAGGTTAAGCACCCCTCTTATCCCCATTAGTGTACTTACATAATATAAGTTGTAATACTATCTCACAGTAAGTCTGTTGGTAAACCATAGGAGATATGCAGATTCCCAGTGTTGCCTTTTCTTTCTAAAGGGCTTAGAAGAGATATCACTATTTCTGGTAATACAGTTTTCTTTTTTGTCCTCATTTTGACATAACTTCTTATGAGTAGTTGCAATTTTCCCACTAGCTTGGCCTCAGGTGTTTGGTTGTTTTAAAGTAAGGAAAAAGGTATTGTGAGCAGCCGAGGGTTTCTCATTCCCTTGGAAAGAGGGATGATGTCTGGTCAATCTGCTGGTAGAAATCAGCAGCAGGAGAAGAATCATGCTTTTATATATTTTTTTCTGTAATCAAGAAAAGTGAGCTTCTGGTCAAAACATGATGAGAGCTATTGCATATGTAAAGTCCCATGCTAAATGTAAAATTTTTGTGTCATGTTGCCATGTAAATGTTATTAGTAAAGAAGGAGATTAGGTTTTCACATTGCGGAAGCCCCTCATTAAATCCTGTGAGTTCAGCTTTTCCTAGTGTGTATTAAAGAAAAAGGAAAGCATTTTCTCTATGTACTCATCAGGCCCCAATAAAGGCAATAATATCAGAAATGTGTGAACTTCTTGAAATGCCTTTCAGTGGCTCAGTAGAAGATTTTTTTTCCCCCCTCTTTTTATTTATCTAGGTTTTAACAGTAGCAGTTTTAGTGATCTGACAAACATGAGGACTTTGCAAGTGCTGTCTCCTTTCGTTTCAGCTTTCTTGCTAGGACTTAACCTATTCAGAAGCTTTTGTTTCTGGTTCTTGGGTTTTGGGTGGTTTGTTCTTCTTTTGTTTTCCTGTTTTTGTTGTTTTCCAAGGTCTGAATCATTTAGAGGCACAGGTGTCTGGAACAATGTTTCTTGTATAAAGTAAGAGTACAAGAACCGCTATCCAGCACTGAAGGCATTCACGTTTGGAAATGCTTTGTGTTATACATTTTAGACTACCTATTTTCCTGACATTCTACTTTATGCTTTCGGATATGGCCAATGCCCAAAATAGTGATAATGAGGCTATTAGGATAAATCATGTTGGTCTGAGGAGAAAAGACTTAATAAAACCTGTTTTGATTTTAAAACCGGCAACAACAAAACCCACAACTACAAAGAACCCATTCAAACTGCCTACATTCCATGATTAGCACATTTCACTGATTCCACAATACTGTTGAGTGCCTATTTGGAAAGCAGTTCTTGGACATGCAGTCTTTCCAGGATGGATTCTTCCAGTCTTAAAGATGTTTATCACTCTCTCCCCCGACCCTTCCACCCCACCCTCCCCCAGCTCTGTGCAAGCTGAAGTTATTTTGAGCAGTCTGGATTGACAGAGGGTAAATGCTTAATATTAATGCCTTTACATTTGTGTTTACAACTTCATGGATCCTTCTGGGGAGAAGCACTGAAATCCCAGGTCTTGATTATACCATGATAATCATGACCTTTGTATCCATTATAGAACAGATTTGGTCATTTAAGAAGCAGCTAGGTTCTTGCAGAGCTGGACTGAACCTTTAAAACCACCTGTTTTTCTGTACTTCCCTGATAGATCATAGTATAGTCATACACTATTGGTAGCAACTGATAGTACTGTGAAATATAGGAGAATTGTGTCATGACTTTTAACTTTGCTGAGCACGAATGTCCGCTTTAGATCTACAGAATTGTGCAACAGTTAACCAAAGATTGTGTGAGTTAACAACAATAATCCTCAAATGGGATTGCTTTTGTTCTTTTCAGTTTGTCTAATTTCAATGTAAGGTCTGTCTTTTGCTTGGCAAAAGACTGGATTTTGTATTTAATTCCAAGTCATAGCTTTTAAGGAAAACACTTCTGCATTTCAAGAGATGTTCATATAGTACAGAGGGTCAGTTTTTGCCGTATTTGGAACTACTGCATTTATTGCTTCAGGATACAATACTTTTTGCGTGTTTGAAGATATCAAAAGACATTTCAAATAAAAGTTTTGGGGCATTGCTGTAAGGAGTTTATGTGAATTTTTCCTACTTTCATCCGAGTAGTTGTTTTGCTTGTACATTATATTTAAAAAAAAAACAAAACAAAACAAAGTTTTTTTGGTCGTTCTCCTGTTTCTCAGGGGGTGGAGATATTTTCCATGACCACATGTAAATCAGAAGCTGTATAAGACTTGATCTTAAGGAAATAAGACAATTACCTATACATCCATTTTTATGAGGGTTTGGGCTTTTTTGCAGGGCAGGATGGATATGTCAAAGATATTAGATATAATTTGGAATAATAAGATGAATTATTTATTTCTGGTGGACTACATTTTTAGAAGAGGAGGGAGATATTTTATGAAAGGCTAACATGAGCCGAAGATTTTTTAAATAACAAATCTATGTTTTTTAAGAGTTTATTTGTAGTCATATGTTTTGCTTTGTGGATAAGTAAGATATATAGTAATCATGATCATATTAATTTTGTTATCTATAATTTTTTTTGCCATCTTTAATTCCTCACCATTCATATTCATATTCACCATTCATATTCATGACTGTTTGAAAGCAACATAGAATTATGTTAGATACAGAGCATACAAGACAGCATACAGAAATAGCTGAAAATATTATTCTGAACAGTTAAAACCAGTTTAAATTACTTTCTGTGCCACCCAGTCAGTTGCATACCTGTTACTATGAGGTCAATACTGATTGTGACAATTTTACATAGGCATGTGCAAACAGATGCAGGAGTCCAACCTCAGAGCTTACCTATAATTGTTCCTTGGTATATAGGGTTGAATGCATTGATCCCATAGTGTTTTCCAGTTTGTACTTGCCCCTTCCCTTACCTGTTACCTATGATGCAATTGCCTATCACACAGTAATTTACTGTTATATCACAAATCTCTAGTTTTAGCCCCAAGTTTTGTGTTCTGTGTGGATTATAAGCATATGTGGAGTGCCACTGAGTTTTGCACTTGAAAACAAGTTCCTTATTTTTTTATTCTTATTTAGTTACTTTTAATTGCACAGTAAAACAAAAGACAAAACAAAGAAATAGGCTTGATTCTGATCTTTATGTGCAATTAATATTTCTCTGCTAAGTTCCAGTCCCTTTCCATCTGTGTTTTTCGTGGAACTGCGGAGATATGAAGACAGAGCACTCTGTAATGTGTTGGTTTTTTTGGATAATACAAGAGAAGACAGAAGCTTCTTTTCAAAGCCTAGATTGATGTGTCAGCATTTACATTTGAAAAATAGACATGGTATTCAATGTATCAGAGCAAACACTGAAAAAGAAAAGCTGAGCCTGCAGCATAATTTTTATTGCCACTGGTTAGGAACAACTTACAGTAAACTAAACTTTGTACTACTTTACTATTTACTTTGTACTGAGTAACTTTACCATCTGAATGATTTCTGTAGTGGAATGTCTCAAGAGCAGGAAGTAGGAGTTTTAAAGAAAATGTCGCTTTCACTACAGGATTGGCTTGCTGCTGTCAGCATGCCATATTTGAAACCAGATTGCAAGTTGTGGAGTGTGTTACAGATCCTATTTCAGCCATGTTCATCTACAGCTGAGAAAGTATTAAATAAATCCTGTGTAGAAAGTGATAGAAGAACACCATGGAATGCATCCACTAAATGTGGTTGCTAAGTGAAAAAGCACACACCTCATTTTTGGACTGGCCAATTTTTATATCTTGCTTCCTCAGTTTCATGTCTTCTCCATTCCTTACAAAATGTTAGGTAACACATAATCACACAGAGCATGCTATAGATTTTACCAATCTGTAAATCACTGGAATATTAAACTATACCTATGACTCTAATAGTTATAAAAAATTGCCTTACATAGGTGGCTAGACTATTTACAGAAGTGCCTGGAAAACAGATTTCTCATAAACTCTGGTTATTGTTTCTTTTACTCCAAAATGTCAGCTTATTGTGCACTGACAGAAATGTTTCATCTTTTTTCCCTTTGGTGTTGTGCTGTGCCTACTCAGAAGTTTGGGTTTCTTTTCTCCTAACCTATACGTGGTCATAGTCATGAGTACAAGGAAGAACATAGTCAGCATATACAACAAGGGAGAAACAGATCTCATCATATACACTCTCCCTGACCATTCCTAATTCTTTTACAGCTAGGCCTCTTGGCACAGTGTTTATTTTCCAGGCCAGGTTTCAATTTGCTCTTTAATTCAAATCTAAGCTGCTTCTCACCAAAGATGTGCTCTCCTGCTGAAACAGGTGCTCCCCTGCTGAATCTCACTCTCCCTGTATTGGCTTTGAATTTGTTCAAGAATATGCCACAAGAAACTGTATTTCATTACTCCTGGGTTTTAAAACATGAATTAAAGGATTTCAAGGGAATGATGAACAGAAACTGAGTGTCAGCTTGAAACGTAAATGTTTCAAATGATCAAGACTGCCTCAAAGAGCAAGACATTTACGGTTAAATGCTTTCTAAATTGTAGTTTCAGCTAATAATTTTATTACCATATCACAGAATCACAGAATGTTAGGGGTTGGAAGGGACCTCCAGAGATCATCGAGTCCAACCCCCTGCCAGAGCAGGACCATCTAGTCTAGGGCAGGTCACACAGGCACCCATCCAGATGGGTCTTAAAAGTCTCCAAGGAAGGAGACTCCACAACCTCCCTGGGGAGCCTGTTCCAGTGCTCTGGAACCCTTACAGGAAAGAAGTTCTTCCTTATGTTGAAGTGGAACTTCTTGTGCTCCAGTTTGTATCCATTGCCCCATGTCCCATTGCAGGGTACAAGTGAAAAGAGGTTGCCCCTTTCTTCTTGACACCCAGCCCTCATATATTTATACAAATTAATTAGATCCCCCCTAAGTCTTCTCCAGACTAAACAGCCCCAGGTCTCTCAGCCTCTCCTCACAAGGCAGGCGTTCCAGTCCCCCAGTCATCCTTGTAGCCCTCCACTGGACTCTCTCCAGTAGATCTCTGTCCCTCTTGAAATGGGGGGCCCAGACCTGGACACAATACTCCAGGTGAGGTCTCAGCAGGGCAGAGTAGAGGGGGAGCAGGACCTCCCTTGTTCTGCTGGACACACTTTTCTTAATGCACCCCAGGGTGCCATTGGCCCACAAGAGGTGTTATATTTTAGTGTGTTTGATTTAGAGTAGCTGAACAGAATGTTGACTTCTGATCTTTAATTTTTCAGAGAATGTTAAACAATATTACAACACACAAGGTTGATGTTTCTTCATGCCAGTGCTATGCCTTCTATTGTGTATTTGCTTACAGAACTTTTATAAAGAGAGGTTTATCATACTCTGGCAAACTACGCTTGCTGAGTCTTTTTGTTATAGCAGAGAGAATGTGGAAGTCTTTGCTCAGAAGTGTGTTCAGTCAAGAAATTTAGTGTTGCCTCGTAGTGATACACATTCTTTCAAATACTCTAATATGAATTACATCAGTACAATTTTTTACTTTTTAAAAATCCTTGTTTCTTCTAATGTTGTTCAAATGAGGCAATAAGCAAGTGATTTACATTATAGGATAGAGGTCGAGTAACTTTTTTTCATCAGTATTTTCTGTATTTGATATCTGAAATAAGGAAGGTGTGTCAATTGAGAGGCTATCAAGCTGACGTATTCATTTCTAACTTAAGTTAATAGAAATGCTAATTCAGACAAAACCAAATGTCATTGTTTCACCCTAGAAAAGATTTTGTGTTAGAAAATACATTTTTCTTGACATGAACTGAAATAAAGTGTAACAACAGGGGAATGTTTGTTTACATGGGCATATTAGTCTGTTTTGAGAGAAATTATCCTCTCCTCAGAAGATTATAATATGTGGTGTTGATTAATACAAAAAAACCCCCCAATGTATTATTTAAGAAAATAGTGCTTACTTGATTGTGGTTTTTTTTTTTGGATTTGGGGAGCTGTTGTGTTTTATTTCTGTGCAGAACCCCAAAGTTCCTTAAGGGTTCTGTGATACTCCATGTCCTTACAAGATATTGAATCTAGAGAGACTATTCAGAGTGGTTACTGACTTTATTTCTCCTACTAAGCTGAGAAATTTCTTGGGAAACTTTATTGTGTGGTTTTGTTTTTTTAACTTTATAAATTATTTATTTCTGGAGCAGATGTTTGTCTTCTATGTGAGACATAAATTGTAGGATGTGGTAGAGGAGATGAAGTTTACACTTTCTGTAGCCTTCAAAAGTTGTCGTAAAATCACCAGCTGTGTTCCCATGGGTTTATCACTCAAATGCCCTGCTCACATGATCCTTGAAATTCTGGGAATGACAGATTTCATTGAGGCAGTTCTTGAAATAAAAATATAGATTTGCTTAATTAGGTGAAACATAATCTTGAAAGATGAGATTTCTATTTTTTTTCAGTCTCTTAGAAACCCTTCTTAAATGCATAAGGCCATATGTTCCTCATGCTGTGCACAACTTCAGAGGGAACAAAGCCCGTTAAAAATTCAGAGATCTAATGAAACTAGATAGTTGAGGAAAATGTATAATATTAAGGGTTTGCACCAAGATTTCAATCTAGAAACAAGAATTAATGGGAATTTAAAGCCACAAAACTTTAAATTTCTGTTGGTAACTGGAGGATTCGTGACAGCTCAGGTCAGATCTCTTCATGACAGGGTGCAAACTGTCAAGGACAAAGCTGTTGGATAACCAAACTGCAAGTCTGTCAGCCCCCTTTGCACTTTGCAAGTTATGTACAGAACTGCTTTATCCTTCTGAATACAGTAGAAGTGGAAAGATATTACTATTACTGTGAGGCAGTTTTTATTCTTTTTCCTTGCAGTGTAAAATACTGTGTGATGCACAGGTGAAAAACAAAATAACATCGCTTACCTGTGAAAGACCTCACAAATAAAGTTAATGAAAATTACTTTAATGTAATGTAAAATTAAAGTTAATGAAAATTAACATTAATGAAAATGCAATTAAAGGATAAATGTTAATATTTTTTTTTTCCCAATAAAAGAGACAAAGAGAGAGAATACTTGAGGGAGGAAACTTTCCTTCCTAATTCTCCTTCCATCCAGTCCCAGTAAAGGTTGTTCATTGCAGATCCCCTGAAGAAGTACTTATTAGAAGCATTTTCCCTTAAAAGGTGCATAGTATTGGGAAGAGGTAGGCATCTATATTTCACTAGAATCAGAAAAAAAAATAAATGAAGCTTAATTCTGAGCTGTCACTTAAATGATTTTTGTGAAGTTCTAGAACTAGTTTTATATGAACTTTGACAAGTTGCAATCAGTTTTCCACTGTCTGGAATACTGGAGAACCCAGACAGTATGTTGCCAAGGCATAATGCAGTTTGTCCTGCAGAGAACTCATAATCTCATCTTCACTCAGACTGATCCATACCAGAATGCTTGGGCATTTTTCTGGTGCTTCAAGGGTAAGCTAAGTTTTGCTTTGGTGCAGTGTGGCCTTATGTGTTCATGCTGTAGCTTTGCTAGCAAACCTCAGGAGGCTGTGGCTTCTGAGAAGGGCAATGCTCACATGGCTTTCTTAACCATTGCACAGCTAAACTGCCTCGAGGCCTGTAACTGCAGTCATGTCCTACATCAGCAAAGGTTCAGAGCCAGACTGTCTCTGCACAAAGACCAACTCTGTGACTGCGTCAGACGTGACTGATTTGTAACCTGTATGGTTAATGTGTAGATAATGGAGAGTTTTTGGTGTTTACTAATGCTGTAGCAAAAGCTATGAGGAAATTAAAGTTCATGGTTTGAAGAAGGGTGTGGACAGTAGAGTAAACATGGTTTCATGTTCTGTTTTTAATTCTCCTCTCTGGTAAGTGGTTATTTTCCACTCTGTGTATGAAGTAATGCAAGGAAAAGTGATGTGTGACCTGAGAACTAATGAGGTTCTTCTCAAACTTGTTGTTTCATTTGTCAGCTTCGGTGACTTCCTTCAAGCAACAGTTCCTAATTTTCAAAATTGGAAGACCCTCATTTAAAACCTTAAAGTTGTCTTTGTTTCACAATAGAAACAGCTTGTTTATTTCTGCCTGCTGTTGCTCCACTGAGACATGGTTTTGTCAAACCCAGAACTTTGCCTACTGCCCGTGATTACTTACTTAAATATCTTTTGCAGGAAGCTGTGGCCTAAAGTTCTTTGAGAGTCCAGATAAATAGTAATTTCTGTTCTTTGTTCATTATAGTGTTGACTTTTCACCAAGAACTGTAAGGGGTCAAAGAAGCAGGGTTTACCTTTTTAGGATGCTACCCATTCGTCCCTATTACCGCGTAGTTATCTGTTTCATTTTAGGTTTAACTCGTTCTGAAGGTGTGTAGCTTAATAATTCTAAAGACCTTTACTGGTGCTTTATCTCATAGTAGTCACAGCATGTGTTGCTTAGGCAACCTCCAGATCTTATGTGAAGCTGAAGAGTTGAAAGTAACTCTTTGTGTGAGTGCTAACTAATCAAAACCATACCATGCAATAGTCCAGAATAACTCAAAATTTACTTGCAGCTTTTATTTGTTGTGGAGGTAGTGTTGATTCACTATTAGCAAACAGGTCAAGCAGACCTATTTCAAATATTCATAGCTAATTAAACCAATTTTCTGTTAACCTGAGATTCCCTATTATAAAACAAATGGTAAACATAGTTTATGGGTATCTTAATTTATGCTTGTTCAACACTAGATTTTGCAATATAAATATTTAGAAATACTGTGTTTTCAGAATTAGGTTAAGTATATGTCTGAAATTTAGATTTGTGACAACAATAACTGTGATGACATTGTACAATGTTTTAATATTATTTCACTACCAACATGTAGTTTATGAATTCTTAATATATGTCTAGTTCAAAATCTGCTAGAGAGGTTTTTGGTGATAAGTATTGGCTATTTCTGTAAGTAGATTACAAACGTTTAAAAGATCCTAATACATTTCCCTCCAAGCACTATTATTCTTAACTAAACAGTCACAAAAGTTAGTGGGGCACAGTTACTATGATTAATGGTCTACCTATCTTGCTTGTCTCCTACCAAGCAGTCTTGGTTTGATTCTAGCTAATTGACACAAATTGGAAGATTGACCTGCTCCTTCATTTTCAAAAGAATATTTAACGTATTTACCTGCTACTTGATGAATGAAGATGAGAAGTGAGTGACTGTACAAATATAGACTGAAGAGCAAGTCTAAAATTTTAGCAGGGAGTTTAAATTGATGCTGTGCTGGGAATGCTACTGGTTGGTTCCTGCAAATTCTTTTTCTTGAAAGAATGAGATATAGATGTTAGGACTCAGAACTCCCACTGCTATATATTAATTATTTTCATGATAGCAATTTTATTTCAAATGTCTTTCTTCCTAAGAGGAAGGACAAAAATGAGTGAGCATAAAATGTTTTACATTTTGGATAGCAGAGTATTTTCTAAAACTATTTTGTTCTATTGTCATATGTTTTACACTGTAAGCCTGTGAGAGCTTTCTGCTGCCCTGATAAATTGGCTGGACTGAGCAGTGGTTGTCAGTAAGTATGTCTATATAGTGTTGTCTTAGTGTTTGGTTACATAATCAGCATCCCCTGACTCTGCTGTGGTAGCTGTACTAGGGAAGACTCTAATTAGTAAACTCCCATAGTGTTTGAAAGGCATGCTTGACATTTTTCTACTCTGTACAGTTTGATTCTTTTAGCAATCTTAGAATGTAAAAAATGTACATGCTGGTACTGTTTTTTTTTTTTTCCCCAGTGAGGGAGCGGTTAGTGATAAGCAAAAAAAAATAAAATGTGTAATTTTCACACTTTTGATGCCATGATGCTTCATACTTGTACTAAGCTTACATGAAACTAAACATTTTTTAATTCTCAGTGTTTTTTCTATTTCAGGACTTTTTTTGATACTCTTGTATCTTGAAAGATTATATGATGCCTTCTGTAAAACTATAAAAAGTATTCTTTCTGTAGGAGAGTTACTGCTCCCATGAAAAGCAAATTTGAGCTGGCATCTTCATTCTGCACTGCCAGTTGTGGGCTTGTTACTTCATGGGAGAAGAACTTTCTGGGGTGAAATTTTGCATATGTGATAACAGAAAGATGTATTTCTGTCTTATGATGGAACTTGGATTTAAATGTAATTCAAAAAAAAGAGTGAAACTAAAACTATATTTGTTTTGCTTGATGATGCAGTCTTAGCTATCAGGTAGAGGTATATTCTTAGGGCAAGTGTACCTTTTTATTACAGTGCAGGAAATGCGAGACATATAAAAGGCACAGTATTAATCTGTATTAACAATTGTTAACACTCTTAAGCCAAGTGAAGTCCCATGGGTTGTCTGTCTTTACTGAAGTCTTTACTCCACATGCAGGGGATCAATACATTCTGTGTCTGAGAATAGCCTTTCCCTTCCGGAGGAAGTTATGCTGCAGCGATTGTTGGCATGGATAAACGGGTTGTCATTCTAAACAACCTGGCACATCTCTCTCAGCCTGTGGAGGTTCTGATCCTACAATATGTGACATAGCTTTGGCACAAAATTTTGTGCCACATTTTGGCACAAAAAAATAATTTTGCCACGTTATTTTGGCACATAATCTTTGGCAAGATTAACAGACTACCGTTCACTTAACTTGACTGTAAAGATTTGCAACATGGATTAAAAACCCCTTAAACATGCCTGTAGAAGTTCAGCCATAAGAAAGTGCCCAAAGACCACTGTTATGTTGGGATATAAGATTCCTCTTCCTGCTGCTTTGCTTTATTATGTGCTTTGTGCATATTTCATTTCCCCTTTTTCACATCACAGATGAATGTGTTTGACCCGAGTGTTATAGTATCTTGTCTGTGGTTTTATATTTCTTTCACTTATTCCTATCTATTTCCACTCAATTATCAGGAGTGTGACCTGGATTTGCTATAGCTCAAATTAGAGAGAGAGATATATATATATATAAATATGTATTGCAAAAGCTGTGGGAGGGGCTGGGATCTTAATTTTGTGTTTGGACTCTTAAAATAAGTACTTCAGTAGCAATAACTAGCTAGACTGTATGTAACACAGTATGTATTATGTAAGTATGTAATTATATATTATATAAGTATGTAATATGCTGTGAAGGGTCTTAGGAGCATGTCTTATGAGGAGCAGCAGAGGTAACTGGGTTTGTTTAGTCTGGAGAAGAGGAGGCTGAGGGGAGACCTTATCTTGCTCTCTACAACTATCTGAATGGAGGTTGTAGTGGGGTGGGTGTTGATCTCTTCTCCCAGGTCACTAGCCTTAGGACAAGAGGAAATGAGCTCAAGTTGTGCTGAAGGAGGTTTAGATTGGATATTAGGAAGAATTTCTTTACTGAGAGAGTGGTGAGTCACTGGACCCAGGGCTGCACCCTGGAGGTGTTCAAAAAATATGTAGACATGGTACTTTGAGACATGGTTTAATGGTCATGGTAGTGTTGGGTGATGGTTGGACTTGATGATTTTAGAGGTCTTTTCCAACCTCAGTGATTCTAGGATTCTATAATTATTTTCACCAGCATGTTTATTTTTCCCTTCATGACTTCTTGTAATACTCCTCAGTTTCATGGTTGATCGGCCTGTGGTTAAATCCAACTTTTACTTTCAAAGTTCATTTCTCTCTGTTTAGCTTTCCAAATAAATGTTAAAGTTGCATATCGGCCAACTACTTCCATATGCTTTTGCATCAATCTCTGTTTTCTATTATTTCATATTTTCTGAGGCAAACTTGTTTTCTGTTTACTTATTACATAGAAAGGGTCCTTAATAAAATCTCATGTATTGAGCTAATACTTAGCAAGCATGTTCTCAGTCCACGCATACATTTGAGGAAGAGAGAATGGAATGACATTGGGAAATAATGTACTTCAATTAGCTCATTGAAATTTTTAGTATGGCATGTTTCAGAATTGTAAATAAATCTCCTTATAATGTAATGAAAATTGGTTAGTTCAAATTATATGGCTCTATAGATGTATGTTAATGAGTGCTTACTTAATTTTGTAATATATTGGTTTTAGCAGCTTGCCAGAATTTTGTTGGTGAAATTTGTGTTTTATTAACTCTTTCAACAAATGTTTCTAGTGGTGTTTTTTTTTTTTTTGTTTTGTTTTGTTTTATTTTGTTTTGTTTTTGTTTTGTTTTGTTTTGTTTTAGTTGGTTTGGTTTTTTTACTGAAGAGAACAAAAGCATTAGTGCTAGGATGGAAGGTTGCTTGCTTGCTTTCTTCAAATGAGAGCGAGCCTTCATGCGAAAAAGCTCTGATTATAAATGTGCATATATGAAAATAAATGGTATGAGAGAGATAGAAATGTCCAAGTACTACAAATCTTAATTTAACCTTAAAGAAATAAAAATGTTTGAATTTGGTGTAAAATGTATAAATGTCTAAATGAATGAGATTTGATCCTCAAGGAACTGGGCAGCTAATGAAAGAAGGTATAAACTATGTATCAGGTCAAGAGGCTATTTTTTATGGGAGAAATGCTATGTATTTTAGTGATTGGAATAAAAAGGTTACATTGGTTGGTGGGTAGAAAAGGCCACAGCTGTTAAGTGAAAAAGGGAGAAATTTTCAGAAAATAGGAAAAAAACCCAAACAGTTTCTTGGGAAGAAGAGCTGGAGAAACAGCCAGGCAGGACAAGTATTTATGCACATGAGAGACTCTGTGTCAGTAATTTACACTGCCTGTCAGGACTATGGAAGATTTAGATTACAGATCTTGTTGAATCAAAACCATGGTTGCCCTTACCCCTTCCTTAAGGAGGCATTTGATTCAGGTCCTCGATGGTATAAGGTATCTCTGGAAAGCTCAGGTTTGTCTCTGTTATGCCTCATCTATGGAAGGGAGAGAATATCACATTCATCTCAAAAAGATGATGAGAAAACAAATCATTGAAAATTGTGGGGTGCTCAGGTGTTATGGAGCAGAGGCACACTGAATACATGAAGTTAACTCATTAATTGACACCACAGAGCTACTCAGGTTAGCACTGAGAAGCTGTGTGGCTGCTTAAGGAGGTCTCACACCACTGTGCAGTAGTTCTCATCAGGGCAAGGCTTGTGGCTTAGCCACGGTCTGGAGCACAGTAGTTAAAGAGCTTTTGGAGTGGAGGTCGGTACGGCCCCGCCCCGCGTTACGTGGCCGTGCCAGCTCCCGCGCAGGCGTCTGCACCACGCTGTGCTGCGCATGGGCCTCTCACTAAGCATCTCCAGTGGTCAGTGCAGCCTAAAAGAGAGCAGCATGGGTGGTAGCAAAGTCAGAGGCTGGCATGCTTCAGAGGCTTCTCAGAGACAGAGATCAAACCTTCTGTGTGGCACGGAATGAGACTTGGCTGCCTGAGCTGCTGCTCTGCAGCCACAGCAGAGCCTTAGATCTTTCTGTGTTCCCCCAGTCACTAAATAGAGCCAGGCAGCAATGCTTTTTTTTTTTTTAGCAGTTTTGCTGTACACAAGATCTCAGTTTTATAACTTTATATTTTATCAGTATCCTTGCTGATGTCTTCTTTGAGGTTCTTTGCAAATACTTGGGAAAGGATGGATACCCCTCTCCTCTCTTGTGCTTAGTTATTTTGAAACAGAAGAGAGAAACTGATGGTGTGCCTACTTTTGTGCTTTAATTAGCAAACACAACAAATACTATGTCTTTGATTTTTTTTTTTTTTATGGTTTACAAAGTATGGAATATTATTTAATGGCTTGTGAAGAATGGCATATTATAGATGTGACCTGCTTATGATCTGTGTGAATTTTAGCTCACTGACTGTGTGACCTGCATCATTTTCCTATCACAAAGAAGCAAAACTTAATATTCTTTATGAAAAGTAATTGGTTTGGTGTTATGGTGTTTTAGTTTTTGCTTAGCTTTCAGTACCATTAGTCATTTGCCCTCATATAACAGTAGACAGTTTTATAAAACATTATTATTGGATTGGCTTCTGGATGTGTTTAGCTTATTTGTATTTTTAATAAATGGTGTTTGTAAGGAATTTACTCCTGATTAGTGAGTAATAAAGTCATATCCACTAATACAAATTTGTTTGTGTCCTCTGACTGATGAATAGCCATGAAATAGTTTATCTGAATGCTAGTTGACAGAAAATTCAGTGCATCTATTTTCTTGTTAACAACTACAGGCCTGAAATTACTTTGAAGAAGGTGCAATTTTGTATTCTATTGGAAGGTACTTGTTGAAACACTTATTACAATTTAGTTGTATGCATTATAATAAAGTTCTGATTATTATTTTGGATAAGGCTTATGTTGTCATCAAGGATTAACTGTGTATACTATCTAAAAAGTTGATATAAGAGCCAAATCATGTTTGATGAAACTTATAACAGATCTGTTGAAGGCAGAAAATTTGTTTTCTTTTTTAGCAAATATTAAAGTAAGCCTGTTAAAAGTTGTTACCTCTAAATGAACTGAAATACACAAGTGCAAGAAATCCTTTTTCATACCACCCCTTCTGATACATATTATGAAGATCATGACTTAAGATATGGCCTCTGCTAGGAAGAAATCATGACAGATGGCCTATTCAGGGTTTTTCAGGATAAACGGATTCCAGTTATTTAAGTTATAAATAATTACTGGCCTACTGGCCTAATGGTGTGGTTACTGCTAACAGCTTAAATAACTAGCCCCTTACATAAGTACCTGTTAACCTAAAAACTAATAGTTGTATGAATAAACTTTGAAAATTATCAGAGCGATATTATTCAAACTGCAATTTCAAGAAAACAAATTATAAAGTAGGTCTTAGGAGTAAATGAATAGGTACAAAGTATGCCTGAAATAGCTGAAATAATATTTTATTTAAATGGGTTTCTCATTAGGCAATAATAATTATAGTGGCATAATTATAGGAAGCAATTACTCTTGTAGCTCTGGCTGCTGTCAAAAAGTAAATTGGGAAATACTTGGAGAAAATGAGTATGTAAAAAAAAAAAAAAAAGCTGAAGGATTATGTAGCCCTTCTGGCTTTGTTTGTAGTTCACTTGGTGAAATAAATAGAATTTTTTTGCCAAGTAGCTTATAAATCTGGAGATGTGCCAGAAGATTGGGTAAATATCAGTATGGTGCTCTAAACTGAAATTAGTGGGATTCTTAAGTGTCTTCAAATAGTTTCAAATTAAGCCTGAACTTAATTTATCATAGGACCTATTAAAAAATGAGGCAAAACATAAAAATTAATCTGAAATAAATATGATTTTAAAGTGTTAACCTACTCATTAATTGATGAGCATTTATTTAATGTTAATGCTCTTATAGTGTGGCTGTTTGGGAAATAAAGCACAAAGAGTCAAAACCAATAATGAAACACAGTTTTGCATAAAGCACTTATTTAAGTACTGTGAATTAAAAAATAAATCAACAGTAATGTCTAACCATATTCTTTTACTCTTAAAGAGGAGGCAGAGAATACATGCAGAAAATACTCTGGCTGTAATGGACTTAACTATTATTTTCAAGTTTTTATTAAAAAAATGTTTCTTCTTGTTTTATATACAGAATGAACCTACTGGCACAGGTGAGAATTTCAGAGAAGTGTTTCTGTTAATAGTTTGGGGTGCAATGATTGTGTTCTTGTCATTCTGTTACTCGACCTAAAAGAGATTCTGAAAGCTATCTGAAATTAGGCAAGAAAAATTTAAGAGATGAGCAAAGATAAGTAGCAGTGGCCATCTGATACAGTCTGTTCAGCAACAGAGCTGTTACAGGGAGCGTTATGAGGAGCAGTGGTATCCAAGCAACAGGATATGCCTTTCTTCCCTGTAGTGATGACCATCATCCAGCGTGGGTGCTGCATGGCTGACCTATCACAGCAGCAGGATCCGAACTGCTCACAAGCAAGACATTTTTCTGTTTAGGGTTGTCAAAGGAGGATGGTTTATGACTGCCCAGAACACTGTATTTGTCAAAAAGACTTCTATAAAAACTGCTTCCCTGACAAAGGGGAGACACTTCTGTTGGACCAAGCATGATCTTAGCATGCTTTGGCATGTGTACTTCTGACACTTCAATGAAATGTGATATAATGCAATTTCCCCTTTTTTTTAAAAAATGAGTTTACATTCATTATTGTGCAGAAAATGCTGTTGCCAGAGGTCAATTTTCCAATAGGAGACAGAATCGTCCTGTAAAATATACTTTATTCGAATAAAGGGAGGGTCCACAGGCAGGTCCTGGTGGGGTCTCTCAGTTTGGCTGGGGGACACAGCCCCCTTTTTATCCCAATTTCCCAGCTCCAAATTCCCCTCCTCCTTTCCCCACTGGCTGAGGTACTCAGAGTGTACAGACTGCCCAGTATGCCTACTCCATATCCCCCTCAACAGGTACCCCCCTTCTCATCATCCATCCCATGTCTCATTAACTTCATTTTATGCCTCCCCTGGGAGGAGAAGTTACTATGTATAAGTTCATTAAGCATGCGTACTAGTTCCTAAAGTTCAGAGGTTTAGGCTATATAAATTTCTTGAGGTAGGTATCTAGGTTTGTTTAAATTCATTCAAGTCCTCAGGTTCTTCTTGCTTGGTTCTTTTTATATGTAAAGTGGCCAGACTATCACCTTGGAGCACTGGTGATTGTATCTCTCCACAAAGTGTTTTCCCCCCACCCCTTGCTATGAAGACACATTCCCTGCTTTATTCTATCAATTATTAATTATGAATCCTTTGAAACCGGGGCGTTTACTGGTTCAATTATGTCTTTCAGAAATCTAATCTTTATTGGATTTTTAAAAAAGTAACTTCTGTCTTCACATTTTACTTGAATAGTGAGCGCTGCTTGATTCAGAGTGGGTTTTATCTTAGAAAATAAACATACACTTCTTTAAATAAGCCACATGAGAATGAGGAGAAGCTTTGAGAGTTAGACTTTAACGTATGCAGAACAAAGTCCGTTAAAGACTTATTTTAGCTTTTTGTGCCCTGTGCATTTGCATAACTGCATGCATAACTTCATGAGTTAGTTAATGCTTTTCCTTCTTCTGGAGTTTTTGCATGTTACGCTTTCTGTTATTTCTCTGGCTTCACTGAAGAATTTCCATCTGCCAAGTGCTCAGAGTGGTTTTAACACATGCACTTACCACTCGTGCCTTTGTTGTTGACTGAAGCTTTGGTTTAAGCTGCTTGGCAACCACGTATGGTTAAATATATGGAAACTCACAAAGCAAAAACATGTACTTTGCTTTTGTTCTCAAATCTGTTTGTTTCGATACCGTTCTCCTTTCTGCTTGGGAGTCTGATACATCTGGAATTTACATGGAGGAGTCTCAAGGGAAGGATTAGGTACCCTTTCATCACTCACCTGAAGGCAGGAGTGTACCAGGAGCACATACTGTTGCTTTGCTTTTGAGAGCTCTGAGGACAATTCAATGGAGACATCTAACCTTGAATGAGCAAAGCATTCCTAAGAATAATAGCTGTGATACTAAAAGCAATAAGTTTTCAGAAACTAGTCAAGTTTGATGATGGTTGCTTATTAAAATAGTTTAAAAAAAAAGGTAGAAGTAAACTACTATTTAGTTATATATAGGCAAATAGATATATAGGCAAATACAGATTTGGTAGTATCTACACGTGTAAAGGTTATTGTTTTAAAAATAGTTAATCAGTAGCTATAAATATACATTTCACCTTCTAATTTTCCAACATTTTCTTTTCGCAGTCTTCACAAATGTAAGAGGTAAAATTACAATGCTAAAAATTTACCATTGGAAAAAAAAAAGCCCTGTGATGGTGTCTCTAAAGAACCTCGAATGATTTAAAATTGCTTTCAGCTTTACACGAGAGGTACTTTTCATTGGGAGGGAAAAAAAAAAAAAGTATGACTATAAAGACAAGAATACACACAATTTTTATATCTTTAATAACCCAAAAGACTCTTTTCTTCAAAAGCTTTTAAGGATTTTGTGTCGCTCTTTGAGTGTACTGGTTATGGAATTGTGTGGAAAATGCCGTTGCCAGAGGTCAATGTTCCAATAGGAGACAGAGGAGTCCTGTAAAAAAATTACTTTATTTGAATAGAGGGAGAGTCCTTGGGCACGTCCTGGTGGGGTCTCAGTTTTGCTGGGGGACACAGCCCCCTTTTTATCCCAATTTCCCAGCTGCAAATTTCCCTCCTCCTTTCCCCATTGGCTGAGGTACTCAGAGTGTACAGAATGCTCGGTCTGCCTACTACAGATCCCCCTCAACATGTACCCCCCTTCTCGTCATACATCGTACATCTCATTAACTTCATTTCTCCTGGGAGAAGTTACTATGTATAAGTTCATTAAGCATGTGTACTAGATCCTAAAGTTCAGAAGTTTAGGCTATCCAAACTTCGTGGTGTAGGCATCTGGTTTTGTTTATTTTCATTCAAGTCCTCAGGTTCTTCTTGTTGGTTCTTTTTGTATGTAAAGTGGCCTATCTCTCACCTTGGAGCACTGGTGATCACACCTCTTCACAAAGTGGTCCAGCTGGTCCCCCACCACTCCCCGCTGTGAAGGCACATTCCTCTCCTCTCTATATTCTAACAGAATGGTTAAACAAAGCAATGTTAGCTGCAGTAGTTTTTAAACCAGTCATCTTAAATTGATCCATTTTCGATGATTAAATGAGTGAAATTTGAATCCTTAGTTAAGAGAAAAAGGAGTCAAAGTCTTGAATGGCCAAGGTCGATTTAAAATACATATTGGCAGAAAAGTCAAAACATAGATCAACTTTAGCTGGAAATAATTATATGTTTAATTATGGTACAGGAGTGTCAAAATAGCCGCTTTATAGTCTCTGAAAATTGATTGCATAATATGGGTAGTCATTTAAGAAGATCCTGTAGTTGACACTTTGCAGGCTTGAATAATTCGAAGAAGTTCTAAAAAACTTGGTTATAATAAAACCTGTAATACTCTAAAGAGGGGAGTTGATACTGTGGTTTTATTTTTTAAGAGCTGCTGAAGTGACACATTTGGTAAGAATAACTAAGATAAATCACAAATCTGTTTTGTCTTTACAGCTAGGGAGATGCCTTTATTTGTGCATAATAGGGTTGACGTACGGAAACAGACTCTATAA
>NW_008592636.1:0-262 GCF_000691845.1 Merops nubicus
TGGCGTACCTCTCCGAGCGCAAGTTTGTCCACCGGGACTTGGCCACCCGCAACTGCCTGGTGGGGGAGAACATGGTGGTCAAAATCGCCGATTTCGGTCTCTCGAGGAACATGTATTCAGCCGACTACTACAAAGCGAATGAGAACGACGCCATTCCCATCCGCTGGATGCCCCCCGAGTCCATTTTCTACAACCGCTACACCACAGAGTCCGACGTGTGGGCCTACGGGGTGGTGCTGTGGGAGATATTCTCCTACGGCAT
>NW_008592636.1:368-833 GCF_000691845.1 Merops nubicus
CCTGCCGACCGGCCAAGCTTCGCCAGTATCCACCGCATCTTGGAGCGCATGTACGAGAGGGCCGTGGCCACCCCGTCGCTCTGAGGGATGTGCCCTGGGCCAGGCTGACTTGAGCCAGCCCACGGACTCCCTAATGGTGGCTCCACACAGAGCCTGGCTTTACAGGGAGGATGTTTCTCTGCCAAGCAAGAAGTGTGGGCTGTGCCGACCGGCCAAGCTTCGCCAGTATCCACCGCATCTTGGAGCGCATGTACGAGAGGGCCGTGGCCACCCCGTCGCTCTGAGGGATGTGCCCTGGGCCAGGCTGACTTGAGCCAGCCCACGGACTCCCTAATGGTGGCTCCACACAGAGCCTGGCTTTACAGGGAGGATGTTTCTCTGCCAAGCAAGAAGTGTGGGCTGTGCTGCCCTGTGGTGGACCGTACCTCCCCGAGTGTGACAGTGGCTCCCAAATGGCAAGGCTGG